>NC_055986.1:29559628-29862658 GCF_018446385.1 Zingiber officinale | reverse complement strand
AAGACTTAGCTAGAATTACTTTTAAATTTTTATTTTCATTTTCTAATTTGCAGCAATCTTTTGTTAAAAGTTTAATGAACTTAAACAATTTATCAGGAGGAAGAGATCGTACCAGACTTACCTTGTCGATCTCGTTGTCCGTTTCTCCCCCTGAGATACTGCTTTCTTCCGACGTGTCTCCCCCTTCATCGATGCTCTCGATGCTCATTTCGGAAGAGCTTGAATCGCAGTCGTCGTCTTGATGACTCGCCATCAGTGCAAGTCTGGAGAATGCTTCGACTTCCGACTCAGACAACGTATCGTCCCACGTTGCCTTCAGGGCCTTTCATTTTTGGATAGGCTTCTTACCCTTCTCCTTGTCTTTGTTCTTCAGCTTGGGGCAGTTGTCCTTGACATGCCCTTCTTCATCGCAGTGGTAGCAGCGGATTGTCCTTTTCTTTTTTCCCTGCAGATGGTTAGTAGATCTAGATTTACAAAGTTTCTTGAATCTTCTTACCATCATTACCATTTCCTCGTCGTCGAGAGAAGATTTCGATTCAGGTTCGTCTCTCAAAGCTTTGAGGGCGACGTTGTTCTTGGGCTCCCTCATTCCTGCACATCTTGACTCATGCACTTCAAATGTTGAAAAAAATTCTTCTAATGAAATTTTTTCTAAGTCCTTCGAAATGTAAAAAGCATCTACTAGTGATGCCCATTTTGAATTTCTAGGGAAGGAATTTAAAGCGTACCTGAGTGAATCTCGGTTACTTACCTCTTCTCCGAGATTTGAAAGTCCGGTGATGAGCTCTTGTATCCTCGAGTGTAGATGTGTAATTGTTTCACCGTCTTCAAGACGGAGGTTGGTGAGCTGGTTGCGAAGTAAGTCCCGTCTCGCAAGCTTGGCTTCGGATGTTCCTTCGTGTAATTCAAGGAACTTCTCCCAAAGCTCCTTTGCCGAGTTGTAGGTGCCAACATGGTTGACTTCTTGTGGCAGAAGTAAGGTTAGCAGATGGAATTCTACTTTCTTGTTTACCACGTACTCAGCATGCTCTTTCTTTGTCCATTGATTTTTCGCTTTGCCCTCGGGAGCTTCAAAATCGAGTTCCATTGTTAGTAATAAATCGAAATCGGTACTGAAAAATACCTCCATGTGCTTCTTCCAGCTTGCAAAGTCGCCCTCAAATTTTGGCGGGTGGATGTTAGATCCGGCCATCTCGTTGCTTCGTTCGGCGGTTAGTCCTCCTGAAGCGTCTCGGCTCTGATACCACTTGTAGGATCGTTTCGCCGGCTAGAAGGGGTTGAATAGCCCTGTAAAATAAAACAAAAAACCCTTCTCGAACTTTCAACAGAACACTTGCATCAAATAAAGTAAATAGAAAACAGAAAGTAAAAGGCTCACAGAGAGTTGACTTGGTTACAACCGGGGAGGTTGTTAATCCAAGGAAGATGTCGTACTATTATCTCCTTCTGGCGGAGAAGCCTTTTTATAGCAGTGAAGTGCACAACTAGAGAAGCTAAACTAGAAAGAGCGTACAAGTGTTGTTACAATGAATTGTTCTGAATTGATGGAAAGCTTCTGGACCAAGGTTATATTTATAGCATTGGTCGGGGCGCCTGGAAGGGTTTTGGGCGCCCTGGGGGAATAAAATTTTATCCCCCAACATTCAGATCGCGTAAATCGCGATCCTGGTCAAAATCAAGGTTCGGGCGCCCGGAAGGGTTCCGGGCGCCCCGGAGCCCAAAGTTAGCAAGTGTTGACTTTTTCATCCGGGACCTCTTCTCTGGTTCAGTCCGGCCTCGGTCCGATTCTTCTCCTCCGGATCTGCTCGCTTGGGTGATCTCTGCCATCCGGAAAAGGGCTCACCCGAACCCAACTTCCGGTCTTCTCGAGCAGGCTTCCCTCCAGCTTCTCGTTCCTCGGAATCGCTGCGTGTTTCCTTCTCGTCCACCGGCGTACTCATCCGCAGTCTTCATCCCTCGGACGCACCACATGTCGTCCTTCTCGCTAGCTGCGTCTCTTGCTCCTGAGCAATCTTCTGCTCCGACTTTCGTCCCTCGGAACCACCGCGCGCTTCCTTCTCATCCGCCGGTGTACTCTTCCGCAGCACCTCGTCCCTCGGACGCACCGCGTGCCGTCCTTCTAGCTGGCTGCATCTTCCGCTCGACTACCTGTGCTCCTAAGCTCCTGCACACTTAGACACAAGGTTAGAAACACACATGACCTAACTTAACTTGTTGATCACACCAAAATAACCTTGGGCTTCCAACAGAACCGACAATATGATCTTCTGTGTGTGACACCACACACCATGTTGTCTACTATATAAATTAATTGAACAAATTACATTTAACAAATAAATGTAGATATTGACCACTGTGATTCTTTATTTCTAAATAAATGTTTATACAAAAGCTAGGCTTTTAGTATACACTCTAACAATCTCCCACTTATACTAAAAGACTATGCTGCCATAATTGCTACCATACATCTGATTCCCAACCCTTCAACATGTCCATCAAAAGCTCTTGCCTTAACGACCTTAGTGAAAAGATCTACAGGTGATCATCTGATGCTATCTAGGCAGCAACAACTTATCCTCGTTTATATGATGTCTCGTATTGGGTGGTACTTGCGCTCTATTGTGTTTACTTGCCTTATGGACTCTTGGTTTCTTCTAGTTTGCTACTGCACCACTATTATTACAATAAATTGTAATAATCTTTGGGTAAACCAAAAAACATGTCTAAGTCCATCATGAAGTATCTGACTCATACATCTTCTATGACTGCCTCAGAGGCTGCCACTTACTCAGCTTCTATGGTGGAGTCCGAAAAAACACCTTTGCTTATCACTCTTCCACAGTTATGACTTCACCTCCTAAAGTAAATACAAAACCCTGAGGTCGACTTACTATTGTCCCTATCCAATTGGAAGTCAAAATCCGTGCAACCTACAGGGACCAAATTATCTGCCTTGTAAGCTAGCATATAATCTATAGTGCCTCTAAGATACTTCAATATATGCTTTACCACAGTCCAATGTCCTTGTCCAGGGTTACTTTGATATCTGCTAACTATGCCCTCGGCAAAACAGATTTCTGATCTCGTGCATAGCATACATTAGGCTTCCGACAGCCGAAGCATAAGGAACTGCCTTGATTTCCTCTATCTCCTTTGATGTCTTCAGAGACATCTCTTTAGAAAAAGCTACTCCATGCTGAAAAGGTAAGAAACCTTTCTTGGAGTTTTGCATGCTTAAAACGAGCAAGGATTGTTTCGATATATGAAGCTTGGGATAAGTAAAATATTCTTTTCTTGCAATCCCTTATTACTTTGATCCCAAGAACATATGCATTCTCCCAAGTCCTTCATATCGAATTGTTTGGACAACCATACCCTTACTTCTGACAACACTTTGATATTGTTTCCAACTACCAAAAATGTTATCTGCGTATAGTACAAGAAATACCACCATGTTTCCATCACACTTCTTGTATACACAAGACTCATTTGGTTTATTAAATAAATCTATAGGTCTGGATTACTTTATTAAACCGGATGTTCCAAGACCTTTAATCTTTACTTCAGTCCATAGACTGATTGAGCTTACACACAAGATGTTCTTTGCTCTTTGCAATGAACCCTTCTGGTTGCTATATATGGATGTTTTCTTCAAGACTTCCATTAAGGAAAGTTGTCTTGACATCCACTTGCTAAATCTCATAGTCCATATGAGAAGTAATAGATAAAAGATCTGAATAGACTTAAGCACGGCTACCGGTGAAAAAGTTTCCTTTTTCAATAAGCCTTGCTTTGAAAGTTTCTACCTTCCTACCTATCCTGTTGGTTAGTCCTAGGAAAATCGTACCGGTTCCACTATACAAAAATTTTGTACAAGTGTCGAACCTTTCCTTAAATAACCTATTGTGTTCTTTAAAAGTTAAATTAGGAATCGCAGACGGAACTTAACATTATTGATTCCAAATTTAACTTATTTGTCCTTAAGGGTTTAGATTTGAATCGCAAGCGGAACTTAATACTATTGATTCAAATCCACCTATCTTATTAATTCCTTTAAATATTAATTTTCAAAATTGGCTTCCAGGACTGCATGGCGAGGCACATGACCTTCTTGGATATGGGAGCAACCACCACCGCCTAGACAAAGCCTTTTAAGGAAAGCTAATATTTAATTTCCTTAAATAACTCTAGGTTAACCAAAAAGAACAATCGAATCACAAATTCAAAAAATAAAAGAAAAGAAACACAACCTCAAAACAAATCTGAAAACTCTAGAATCATATGCCTCTTGTGTTTGGTATTTCCAAAAATAACTAAACAAAGAAAACTAGTATGATGCGGAAAACGATTACTAGTTATACCTTTCTTTGTAAGCAAAAATAACTTCTTGATCTTCTACCGTATTCCTCTTCTAACCTCGGACGTTGTGTGGGCAACGATCTTTTGAGATGAGAACCACCAAGCACCTTCTTCTTCCTTCTAGGTTTCAGCCACCAAAAGCTCCTCCAAAGATGAAGAGGTTTGGCCACCACAAAGCTCCAAGGGATGCTAGAAATATCGCCTCCTTTTCTCTCCTTCTTCTCCAAGCAAGATCCGGCTACCACAAGGACTCCAAGGATGAGATGAGGTTCGACCACAAGATGGAGAAGAGAGAAAGAGGAGGGGTCGGCCACACCCAAGGAGAAAAAGAGAGGAGAAAAATAATAGAGTCGTTAGCCATAAAGGCACCTCTACCCCTTCTTTTATAATCCTTGGTATTGGAAAATAAGGAAATTTAAATAAAAACTTCCTTAATTCTTTTGCCATGAAAAAGAAAATTTTAATTAATTAAAATTAAATTCCTTTTTTCAATTACAATGGTCGGCCACATTCAAATCTCCAAGCAAATAAAATTTTAAACACAAATTAAAACTTCTTTATTTGCTTCCGAAAATTTATAAAAAATTTCTCCACTAATTTTTCCTTTCATGGTTGTTTGTAAAAAGGAAATTTTATAAATTAAAATCTTTCTTTTAAACATGTGGATAAAAAGAAAGTTATATCTAAAAATTAAAATCTCTTTTAATTTACAAATAAGGAAAGATATTAAATCTTTTCTTAATCTTTTGTAAAAGAAATATTTAATTTTTAAACTCTCTTTTAAATCATGAACATGGTTAAAAAGGAAAGTTTTCTCAAAATTAAAATCTACTTTCCAATCTACAAATAAGGAAAGATTTCAAATCTTTTCTTAATCTTTTATAGAAAGCTATAAAAGGAAAGATTTAAATTTCAAACTCTCTTTTAAAATCATGATATCCACATAAGAAATAATTTTAATCAAAATCCCTTTTTAATATAATGTGGCTGGCCACCTAAACTTGGGCTCCAAGCAATTGGCCGGCCACCTTAAGGCTCAACCTTTAGGCTTGGTCGGCCCTCAGCTTGAGCTTCAAGCTTCGCTTGGTCGGCCCCTATAGGTTGGGTAAGAAGGTGGGTATGTAGTGGGTATAAATCTCTATATACAAAAGGCTACGATAGAGACCGAGAGGAGGAATTGGTTTTGGTCTCCCGATGAAATTAAGCTTCCCGTGTTCGCCCCGAACACACAACTTAATTCCATCAATAATAATTCATTCCACTAAAGAACTATTATTGAACTACCGCACCAATCCCAAATTATATTTTTGGGCTCCTTCTTATTATGAGTGTGTTAGTCTCCCTGTGTTTAAGATGTCGAATGTTCACTAATTAAATGAGTTACTGACAACTCACTTAATTAATATCTTAGTCCAAGAGTAGTACCACTCAACCTTATCGTCATATCGGACTAAGTCCACCTGCAGGGTTTAACATGACAATCCTTATGAGCTCCTCTTGGGGACATTATAAACCTAGATCACTAGGACATAGTTTCCTTCTATAATCAACAACACACACTATAACTGATATCATTTCCTAACTTATCAGGCTTATTGATTTATCGAACTAAATCTGGCCCATTGATAAATTAAAGAAATAAATATCAAATATATGTGCTTGTTATTATATTAGAATTAAGAGCACACACTTCCATAATAACTGAGGTCTTTGTTCCTTTATAAAGTCAGTATAAAAAGAAACGACATCTAATGATCCTACTCAATATACTCTAAGTGTACTAGTGTAATTATATAGTTAAGATAAACTAATACCTAATTACACTACGACCTTCCAATGGTTTGTTCCTTTCCATCTTGGTCGTGAGATACTGTTTATAATTTATAAAGAACCGATAACACCATCTTCTATGTGTGACACCACACACTATGTTATCTACAATATAAATTAATTGAACATCTACATTTGGTATATATAAATGTAGACACTTGACTAATGTGATTCTTATAAATGTTTATACAAAAGCTAGCCTTTTAGTATACACTCCAACATTAGTATACACTCTAACAATCTCTCACTTATACTAAAAGACTATGCTGCCATACATCTATTTCCCAACCCTTCAACAAGCCCATCAAAAGCTCTTGCCTTAAGGACCTTAGTGAAAGGATCTACAGGTGTAACGACCCGCCTTCTAAGGGCTAGGCTGTAAGGCCGGGGGTTATATTATGTTGTTGCTAAACTATTCTTAATGTGCGGAAAGCTGAAGTTATTAAAATTTTTGCTAAACTAATATAATTCCTTCTAATAATTACTATAAATCATGTTTAAACTACATCTTGAATGTTGTAGCTATGCTAGAGGAGGTGTTCTGGGCTTCAGAAATCATCAAGGGCTGAACTGAGGTGTTCTCAGCTGATATCAGGCCTCCCAATCGATCGGTTGATCGATTGGAGTGGTCTGATCGATCTATTGATCGATTCAGCGTGCTACTGTGCACGGAAGAACTTCTGGATCGATCAGCTGATCGATCCAGCTATGACTAATTGATCCAGTGATCGATTCCAGGGCTTTCTGTTCGCGACAGAACGTGTCCGGATCGATCGGCTGATCAATCTAGGGGCTTACTGTTCGCGGTACAAACTCCTCAATCGATCAGCTGATCGATCGAGAAGCCTCCAATCGATCGGTTGATCGATTGGGGTTTCTGATTTCGTACCAAGAGGCTGATTTCAGCACTGTTGTATGCCCAAATCATATATATCAACTCTATAAGCATAAGACAACATTGCTAGACATAAAATTACTCATGAGATGCTATATAATATCAAACTTAAAGCATACTACATGATTCATGCTACTCAAACATTCTAAGATGTAGGAAAGTAACTAAAATCAGAAATGTTAAATGCAGGTTTGCCAGTTCCCAAGCATCTTTATTCTAGTTCCTTTTTTACACACATCTTCATCACATTGTCCTCCAGCCTCCGCTAATCCATCTTTTCTTTACCTTGATCTGCAGTATAAGGAAAAGAAGTATCTGTAAGCTTACGCTTAGTAAGAAACCATCTACCTCGCAAAACATGCAAACGATGCAATTTATGCTTTTAAAACATGCAATTTAAAATATATGCTGAACATGTTAGAGCATGGCATGGCATACTATCATACAAAACATAGAAATCAAAACTGATCATAGAACTATCACGTGTATCAATAAGAAAGAATTGAGCTGAAGCATGAGCTGAGCTAAAATAAAACTAAGCTAGAACTAAATTTAAACTGTATACACACAACTGATTTGTGAGTTTTTTTTTTTGAAAGCTATTTATCATAATAGATTAAAATACATAATCATGCTGCTGATGGGCCCGACAACTGTACTTGCTATGCGCGCATCCCTAACTAAACCCGAGGTAGCTAGTCCCGAATCTAGTAGGGTTTACTAGGTTATCTAAACCTAGTGACGACTATGGGAGCCCAACCCAAGGACATCTAGTCCAGTACAGTGCCACTGAATAAAGTAACATACTGAATTATAAGCTGAATGTCTTGTCTTGCTTTTATTAGGTTGTCTGAACCTAATGCTAGGTTATCTGAACCTAGAGGCGACTATGGGAGCCCACCCATTGGACCGTAGTCTCATATAAGCTGTAGCAAGACTAGGTATGCTATAAAATGCTTCTATTGCATTTATCTGTGCTAATATAATGCCTAAGGTAGCATTTAACTGAGCTAAACATTTTATCGAGCACTTGGTGTGCGCTAGTTCACACCCAACGTGCTGAAAATCTACATATCACTAACTAACACATAAAAACATGTGATTAGCTACTTATACTGCAGGTGAGGGGTTTCTTACCTCCTACGGTAGATTTCTTACGATTCTGGTCGCTAGCTTTCCGGTGAAGAGATCTCTCCGACGATTTTTCTTGCGTCTACGCGTTCTTCTCGTGGAGAGGAGCGTCCTCGTGTAGGTGTTGTTGCCGGAAGGAGCCCTTATGACCCTAGGGATGAAACCCTAGCCTTTCCTTGGCTTTGGCGTGAAGAGAGGGTGCGGGAGAGAGGGGTTCGGCGGTGAGGGTTTGAGGGAGAAAGAAATCCCGATCAAAATAAAACCTCACTTAATCATTTCCCTATTTATATTAAGTGGGTAATTCGGCCCAACTCTAACATAAATATAATTGATTCTCTCTTCTCTCAGCACGGCCATGCTGGGTTTACTTGATTACTAAAGCTATCTAAAGGTCGTAGGGTCCATAGGTCTCGGGTTCGATTCCCGCTTAAGCTATTTTACGGTTCTGTTTATTTTTGCTACTTCCGCTACTTCAAAAATTTCAGAAAAATATTCTAAATTCCAGAAGAATCATAGAATATTTCTAAAATAAATTTGAGAATTTTCGGGCATTATAATCCCCCATACCTTATAAAAAGTTCGTCCTCGAACTTAGAACAACTCTGGATACTTTTGTCTCATACTGGCTTCTGTCTCCCAAGTTGCCTCTTCTGCGGTGTGACTTTGCCAAATAACTTTTACTAATGGTACTTCCTTGTTCCGTAATTTCTTAACTACTCGATCTATTATCTGAATAGGTCGACTGTCATAACTGAGATCTTCGCGGACTTGTATTGATTGGGGCTCAATCACTTGGGTGGCATCTGGGATATGCTTTTTCAGCATAGAGACGTGAAATACATTATGGATGGCTGACATCTCCTGGGGTAACTCTAGCTCATATGCTACCTTGCCAATTCTTCTAGTGATAAGGTATGGTCCCACATATCTGGGACTTAATTTGTCCTTCTTCCCGAAACGCATTACTCCCTTCATGGGTGCTATTCTGAGGAACACTGTATCCCCAACTGAAAACTCTAAGGGTCTGCGCCGTGTATCAGCATAGCTTTTCTGGTGGCTCTGAGCTGTTTCTATCCTCTGGCGGATCTGCTGTATAGCTACTGTGGTATCTGCTACTAGATCTATCTGAAGTTCTAGTTCTTTCTGTTCACCACTTTCATACCAGCAGATTGGAGATCTACTGTAACACCCCTAGAAAGCCTAGATAAAGTAAGGACAATGAGAGTACGAATGTAATGAAAAGAATGTGTAGATAGTCTACGTTGAATATTAAGATGGGAAGGATTTAGATGATTAAAACTTTATGAAAGAAAATAAAGTTGAGAATATAAATCATCTATGCATGATTTATAATGTATGGAATTAATGTAGAAAAAAAGGAAGAAATATGAGATAATATATACATGTATGAAATATTTATGCATAATGCATAATATTGTAAGATATGAGTTATTATGTACAAAAGAAAATAAAATGTTAGAAGAGAGATTGAACCTTGGATCTCTTGTAAGGAACATGTATAGGATATCAAAGGGGATAGGAGAATTATTGATAAGAAGAGAAAGGACTAAGTAGTTAAGAATAAGAAAGGATTCTTTTTACTTAAAAGGAAAAGGAAGTAAAAAGAAGTAAAAAAAAATATGTTAGGAGAAGGATTTGATCCTTGGTTCTCTTGTGGATACATGCATGTGTTAACCAAGTGGGATAGGAGAGGATATTGTAAGAGGAGAGATAGGAATTTTAATTAAAGGAGAGAAAAGAGAGAAATTAAGGGAAAGAAAAGAGAGAACTCAAAAGGCATTTCTCTAGAATATTCTTGTCATTTAAGGGGAGAAATGAATAGGGAGGATGAATCAAGTCAAGTTTCCTCCCCTCATTTTAGTATAAATAGGCATGGAGGGGTGACTTCAACTTCATCCCCCACTCATTCTCCTCCTCTCCTCCCTTTTGTGCCGAGACTCACCTCTCCCTCTCTTCTTCTTCTTGTTGCCGAGCAACACAAGAGGAAGAACCTCTTCTTCCTCTTCACTCTCTCCCTCTCTCTCTCTTGTTGTTGCCGAGCAACACAAGAGGAAAGAGAAGCCTCTTCTTCCTCCTCCTCTCCACCAAAAGACCTAGCCACTCCTCTCCTCCATTGGTGCCGAGCAAAGCAAGCAAGGAAGAAAGGTCCAAGCAAGTTCTCAACTCTAGGAAACTTAAGCGAAGAAGGTAAGCTTCCCCTCACCTGTGGTACAAGGCTTTTTATATATTTTTCAGATTTTATGAGGAGTTTAAAACCTAGAAACAAGTTTGAGAAAATTCGGTTAAGAAGAGCTTTCGAAATCTAGTGAGGTTTAACTAAGTCTACACTACATGATAGATTTTCTATGCCATGGAAAAGGGATCTTCTTCATGTTTTTACACCTATATGATGCTTGATCAAAGGAGTACTTAACCCTAGAATTTCGGCCAAAAATAATTTTAAGAGGCTAGGGAAATTATTATTTTACCCAACTAGTACGAGGTTCTCCCTATGAAATGTTAAGGATCATGTATTTGTTTTCTTGTTAAGGATCATGTATTTGTTTTATATGCCATGATATGTGATAGCATAGGAAATGCTATACATAATGAGAAAAGAATGAAATTTATGTTATGTATATGTCATGATATGTGATAGCATAGGAAATGCTATACATAATGAGAAAAGAATGAAATTTATGTTATGTATATGTCATGATATGTGATAGCATAGGAAATGCTATACATAATGAGAAAAGAATGAAATTTATGTTATGTATATGCCATGATATGTGTTAGCATAGGAAATGCTATACATAATGAGAAAAGGATGAAATTTATGTCATGTAAATGCCATGATATGTGATAGCATAGGAAATGCTATACATAATGAAAAGAAATGAAAAAATGAAATGCATGAAAGATTTGTTAGGGATATGATATGATAGTTATGCATGATAAATTATTTTTGTATGGTTTGTACCAAGGGTGGGCTCCGTAAACGCCCCGGGGTCGATGGAATAAGACTCGGGCCTCGTCAGAAATGGGCTTCTGAATGCCCTAGGTCGATGGAGTAAGACTCGGACCTAGTATGTATGTATGGTAGGGTTCAAGACTTGCTACCTTGGACCTACTTAAGAAGCGCGCGCATTATGTATGTGGTACAAACCGGGATCCCCTCTAATGATGATATGAATTTCAAGTACTTATAAGTATAAGTTTTCAAATTCATGATGCATTGCCTACATATGTGCTTGAATTATCTGATGATTAGATATTATGTCACGTGATATTATGATATGACTATGAATATGATACCTCGCATGATATTGATATGCGATGATATGAATTCGGTTTTAGTGAGTAGGAAAGGAACTTACTGAGCCATGAGTGCTCACAGCTTACTTTCCTTGTACCGCAGATAAAGAAGCTGGTTGAGCTAGAGGAGCAACAGGAGGAGCAGATAGTGATGTGTGTGGTGGTGGCTCGGCAAAGAACGATCCGGACAAATTAATATGATTAGTTATAGAATCAACATATGCACATTTAATCTGTGATATCATGTTATAAAATGAATGTTTAAAAAGAAAAAAAATTTTGTTCTTCCGCTGCCATAGTATAACTGAAGCATGTACGAACGTAGCGCCGCCCTAGGGTAACAAGGGTAGGCGTTACATCTACACCTCCGCCCATAGAGAGCCTCGTAAGGTGTCATGCCGAGAGTGTCCTGATAGCTATTGTTGTATGCAAATTCTGCTAAACTCAGATATTTGCACCAACTTCCCTTGAAGTCTAGGGCACATGCTCAGAGCATATCTTCGAGTACCTGATTTACCCGCTCCGTCTGACCATCTGTTTGAGGATGGAAGGCTGTGCTAAATTTTAACTTGGTGCCCAATGCTGCCTGTACACACTCCCAGAAGTGTGATGTGAATCTACTGTCCCTGTCTGAAATAATGGTCCGTGAGACTCCATGCAGTCTAACAATCTCCTTGAGATACAACTGAGCTAGCTGCTCCATGGAGTAGGATATCCTGATAGCTAAGAAGTGGGCTAATTTAGTCAACCTGTCGACTATTACCCAAATGGCATCAAAATCATTCGTGGTTCTGGGTAATCCCACTATGAAATCCATGGAAATATCCTCCCACTTCCATTCTGGGATCTGAATGGGCTGCAGAACTCCTCATGGTCTCTGATGTTCTGCCTTGACCCTCTGACAGGTCAGACAAATACTAACATACCTAGCGAAGTCTCTTTTCATCCCAGGCCACCAAAAATGTTTCTTCAAGTCTTGGTACATTTTGGTGGAACCAGGATGCATCGCATAGGTGTCCTGTGAGCCTCGTCTAGAATCTTCCTCCGTAGTTCCTCCTGATCCAGAACACATAGTCTGTCACCAAAATATAATACCCCACTATCTGAGACCCTGAACTCTCCACTTCCTGATTCTGTTAACCCTTGCTTGATTTTCTGAATTTCAGGGTCCTGATCCTGAGCTGTCTGGATGTCACCAAGCAGGGTAGATGCTAAAGTCATAGTAGAGAGTTGTCCCACTATAAGTTCGAGACCAAAATCTATAATCTCCTTCTGTAGGGATGGTGACATGGCTGCCAGGGATAGTAAGGTGGCACTGGACTTCCTGCTAAGTGCGTCTGCCACCTTATTGGCCTTTCCTGGGTGGTAGAGGATGTCTATATCATAGTTCTTGACCAGCTCAAGCCATCTGCGCTGTCGCATATTCAGATCCTTCTGAGTGAAGAAGTACTTCAAACTCTGATGATCTGTATACACTCTGCACTGAGCTCCATACAAGTAATGTCTCCAAATTTTGAGAGCGAAAACAACTGCTGCAAGCTCGAGGTCATGAGTAGGGTAGTTCCTCTCATAATCCTTGAGTTATCGGGAGGCATAGGCGATCACCTTGCCATTTTGCATCAGTACTGCTCCTAGTCCCAACTTAGAGGCATCACTATAAATATCAAAGCTGTCTGTATTTTCTGGTAGAGTCAGAATGGGAGTACTGGTCAATCTCCTCTTTAGCTCGCTGAAGCTATTCTCACAGTCCTCTGTCCACTGAAATCTTCTGTTCTTTCTGGTAAGAGCTGTCAGTGGGGAGGCTATCCTAGAGAAGTCCTCTACGAATTTTCTGTAATAGCCCGCTAGTCCTAGGAAGCTTCTGATCTCACTAGCGTTCTTAGGTCTTTTCCAGTTACTCACAACCTCTATCTTGTTGGGGTCTACCATAACACCATCCTTGGAGATGATGTGACCCAGAAAGGACACCTGATCAAGCCAGAATTCACACTTCGTGAACTTGGCGTACAGCTGGTTCTACTGAAGGATCTGTAGTACTGTCTTCAGGTGTTCTGCGTGTTCTTCCTGAGTTCTGGAATAGATAAGAATGTCGTCGATGAACACGATAACAAACTTGTCTAAGTATTCCCTGAATACTCTGTTCATGAGATCCATGAAAGTAGCTGGAGCATTTGTCACGCCAAAGGGCATGACTACGAACTCATAATGTTCGTATCTGGTCCTGATGGTCGTCTTGGGTATATCACCTTCTTTAACTCTAACCTGGTGATATCCTGACCGGAGGTCTATTTTAGAGAACACTGCTGCTCTCTTTAGCTGATCAAACAGGTCATCTATTCTGGGAAGAGGATACATGTTCTTGATCGTGACTTGGTTCAGTGCTCTGTAATCTATACATAGGCGCATGCTCCCATCCTTCTTCTTCACGAACAATACAGGCGCTCCCCATGGTGAGTGACTAGGACGTATGAAGCCCTTGTCAAGCAGCTCCTGCAGTTGCTCCTGAAGTTCCTTCAGTTCTGTTGGAGCCATGCGGTAAGATGCTTTGGAGATAGGATTTGTACCGGGAATGAGTTCTATCTCGAATTCAATCTCCCTGTCTGGTGCTAGGTCTGGTAACCCTTCAGGGAAAACTGCTGGATAGTCGCATACAACTCGGACCTCTTCTAGTTTTTGGTCCTTGTCCTGACTGGTATTGACTACATGCGCTAAAAATCCCGTACATCCTGAATCTAGCAATTTATGTGCTTTCAGAGCTGAGAGAAATTTCTTGGCTTTTCTCTTTGGCTCTCCGTTGTACTCAAATTGTACTCCTGCTTCAGGTTAGAATATGACTTTCTGTTTACGGCACTCGATAGAGGCACCATATCTGATCAGGAAGTCCATTCCAAAAATGACATTGTAATCAGTCATATCTAGCACTATCAGATCACAAAAGAGTTCTCTGTCTGCTATAATGATTGGCACTGCTCTAAGCCAGTGCGTGGATGCCATAATTTCTCCCGAAGGTAGTGTTGTCAGAAACTGACCACTGAGTACCTCTGTAGGTATCGCTAACTTTTCAGAAAACGCCTTGGATATATAAGAATGGGTTGTCCCAGTATCGAATAAGACAGTTGTACTTTGCTGTAAAATACTGATCTGACCTGTAACAACTGTTGAGGCATTCGCTACATCCTCTCTGGTGAGTGAATAGATCCTCGTATTCGTCGTGGCTGAGGGGGCTTCTAGTCTGCCCTGGCTGATGTATGGACCATCTAAAGCAGCCTGCATCTGGTGTAACTGGGCTGGCTGGCCTCCATACTGAATCGGCTGTGGTTGAGGAAAACCGGTCTTGTTCGGGCACTGCTTAGCCATATGCCCCTCTTGTCCACATTCGAAGCATCCTTGTGTGCCCTTGTGACAAACTCCTGGGTGGAATTTCCCACAATTAGAACACTTGGGATAACTAGGCTGTTTGTTGGCTGGTCCTCCTTTTGGGTAACTCCCTGGTTTGCATTTGTTACTGGAGTTCCCTTTCCAGTTAGAGCTGTGGCCCTGGTGTTTCTGAGTACCTGAGCCTCCCTGACCTTTGGACTCTGAGAGGACTTGCTTCTGCTGTTTGATATTGTTTTGGTAGTGCTCGGTGGTCAGAGCACTGCTTACTAGTTCTTTAGTGGTTTGCGGCCTATGGACGCCGCTGGCCACGTTCATTGCTATTTTCGGTCTTAGCATCTTGAGCATCAACCAGACTCATTCTTTTTCAGTGCTGACTAGTTCAGGGCATAGACGAGCCAATCTGTTGAATTTCTTCACGGCTTCCTCCACTGAAAGGTTGCCCTGGAGAAATTCAGTGAACTTGTCGTAGTGGCGGTTTGTAACCCGCATGTGAAAGAACTCTTCAAAGAATTCTCTCTCAAAGTCAGCCCATGTCATCTGGTTCACTGAGCGCTTCACCTTAATTCTTTCCCACCACATACATGTGTCTCCTGTCAGGCAGAAGGAGGCGCATTTCACCTTTTCAACCTCTGGCCAGTCCAGAAGCTCCATCGTGCTCTCCAGTGTTTTGAACCAGGCTTCGGCGTCCCATGGTTCACTAGTGCCTGAGAAGTTCTCTGGCTTGATTCTCTGCCACTAGATCAGATAGGCTTCTCTCTTTGCCCCTGCTGCTGGGGCTACCGGTGCTGCAGGTTGGACTGATGGAACCTCTATCACTACTGGGGTTGCTAAGTTAAGTTCTGGTGTGACAGTGGGAGTGTTTTGCTAATTAGCCCTTAAGGTGGCTATCTCCTGCTGCTGTTCAGCTAGCTGCTTTTGTAACTGAGCCACTACTGCTGTAAGGTCTGGGGGAGGCACTGAACTGCCTGCCTCATGCTGGGGCTCAGTGGCTGGTGTCTTTCTAGCTGGGTGTCCTCGTACCATTTTCTAAAGAGATAGAGGACATACATAACTAATACAATCATGTTTATATAACTACTACTACTATCATATTAAGTGCTATCATAAATTAACATGCTACAGTATCTATAATCGTGAAAGAGAGAACATAATAAAGTGAGAGGAATTCTTACTTGGAAGCTGAAGGTTCAATGCTGATGTGTGTGTAGGAAGTATGAAATTTTGCTCTGATACCACTCTGTAACGACCCGCCTTCTAAGGGCTAGGCTGTAAGGCCGGGGGTTATATTATGCCGTTGCTAAACTATTCTTAATGTGCGGAAAGCTGAAGTTATTAAAATTTTTGCTAAACTAATATAATTCCTTCTGATAATTACTATAAATCATGTTTAAACTACATCTTGAATGTCGTAGCTATGCTAGAGGAGGTGTTCTAGGCTTCAGAAATCATCAAGGGCTGAACTGAGGTGTTCTCAGCTGATATCAGGCCTCCCAATTGATCGGTTAATCGATTGGAGTGGTCTGATCGATCCATTGATCGATTCAGCGTGCTACTGTGCACGGAAGAACTTCTGGATCGATCAGCTGATCGATCCAGCTATGACTAATCGATCTAGTGATCGATTCCAGGGCTTTCTATTCGCGACAGAACGCGTCCGGATCGATCGGCTGATCGATCCAGGGGCTTACTGTTCATGGTACAAACTCCTCAATCGATCAGCTGATCGATCGAGAAGCCTCCAATCGATCGGTTGATCGATTGGGGTTTCTGATTTCGTACTAGTAGGCTGATTTCAACACTGTTGTGTGCCCAAATCACATGTATCAACTCTGTAAGTATAAGACAACACTGCTAGACATAAAATTACTCATGAGATGCTATCTAATATCAAACTTAAAGCATACTACATGATTCATGCTACTCAAACATTCTAAGATGTAGGAAAGTAACTAAAATCAGAAATGTTACATGCAGGTTTGCCAGTTCCCAAGCATCTTTATTACAGTTCCTTTTTCACACACATCTTCATCACATTGTCCTCCAGCCTCCGCTAATCCATCTTTCCTTTACCCTGATCTGCAGTATAAGGAAAAGAAATATCTGTAAGCTTACGCTTAGTAAGAAACCATCTACCTCACAAAACATGTAAACGATGCAATTTATGCTTTTAAAACATGCTATTTAAAATATATGCTGAACATGTTAGAGCATGGCATGGCATACTATCATACAAAACATAGAAATCAAAACTGATCATAGAACTATCACGTGTATCAATAAGAAAGAACTGAGCTGAAGCATGAACTGAGCTAAAATAAAACTAAGCTAGAACTGAATTTAAACTGTATACACACAACTGATTTGTGAGTTTTTTTTTTTTGAAAGCTATTTATCATAATAGATTAAAATACATAATCATGCTGCTGATGGGCCCGACAACTGTACTTGCTATGCGCGCATCCCTAACTAAACCCGAGGTAGCTAGTCCCGAATCTAGTAGGGTTTACTAGGTTATCTAAACCTAGGGACGACTATGGGAGCCCAACCCAAGGACATCTAGTCCAGTACAGTGTCACTGAATAAAGTAACATACTGAATTATAAGCTGAATGTCTTGTCTTGCTTTTATTAGGTTGTCTGAACCTAATACTAGGTTATCTGAACCTAGAGGCGACTATGGGAGCCCACCCATTGGACCGTAGTCCCATATAAGCTGTAACAAGACTAGGTATGCTATAAAATGCTTTAATTACATTTATCTGTGCTAATATAATGCCTAAGGTAGCATTTAACTGAGCTAAACATTTTATCGAGCACTTGGTGTGCGCTAGTTCACACCCTACGTGCTGAAAAATCTGCATATCACTAACTAACACATAAAAACATGTGATTAGCTACTTATACTGCAGGTGAGGGATTTCTTACCTCCTACAGTAGATTTCTTACTATTCTGGTCGCTAGCTTTCCGGTTAAGAGATCTCTCCGACGATTTTTCTTGCGTCTACGCGTTCTTCTCGTGGAGAGGAGCGTCCTCGTGTCAGAGTTGTTGCCGGAAGGAGCCCTTATGACCCTAGGGATGAAACCCTATCCTTTCCTTGGCTTTAGCGTGAAGAGAGGGTGCGGGAGAGAGGGGTTCGGCGGTGAGGGTTTGAGGGAGAAAGAAATCCCGATCAAAATAAAACCTCACTTAATCATTTCCCTATTTATATTAAGTGGGTAATTCGGCCCAACTCTAACATAAATATAATTGATTCTCTTTTCTTTCAGCACGGCCCTACTGGGTTCACTTGGTTACTAAAGGTCGTAGGGTCCATAGGTCTCGGGTTTGATTCCCGCTTAAGCTATTTTACGGTTTTGTTTATTTTTGCTACTTCTGCTACTCCAAAAATTTCGAAAAAATATTCTAAGTTCCAGAAGAATCATAGAATATTTCTAAAATAAATTTGAGAATTTTCGGGTGTTACAACAGGTCATCACCTGATGCAATCTAGGCAAGAGGTGCCGCCTAGATTGCATCAGGTGATGACCTGTAGATCCTTTCACTAAGGTCCTTAAGGCAAGAGCCTTTTATGGGCATGTTGAAGGGTTGGGAAATAGATGTATGGCAGCATAGTCTTTTAGTATAAGTGGGAGATTGTTAGAGTGTATACTAATGTTGGAGTGTATACTAAAAACCTAGCTTTTGTATAAACATTTATAAGAATCACATTAGTCAAGTGTCTACATTTATATATACCAAATGTAGATGTTCAATTAATTTATATTGTAGATAACATAATGTGTGGTGTCACACACAGAAGATGGTGTTATCTGTTCTTTATAAATTATAAACAGTAGCTCATGACCAAGATGGAAAGGAACAAACCATTGGATGGTCGTAGTGTAATTAGGTATTAGTTTATCTTAACTATATAATTATACTAGTACACTTAGAGTGTATTGAGTAGGACCATTAGAGGTCGTTTCTTTTTATACTGACTTTATAAAGGAACAAAGACCTCAGTTATTATGGAAGTGTGTGCTCTTAATCCTAATATAATAACAAGCACATATATTTGATATTTATTTCTTTAATTTATCAATGGGTGAGATTTAGTTCGATAAATCAATAAGCCCGATAAATTAGGAAATGATATCACTTATAGTGTGTGTTGTTGATTATAGAAGGAAACTGTGTCCTAGTGATCTAGGTTGATAATGTCCCCAAGAGGAGCTCATAAGGATTGTCATGTTAAACCCTGCAGGTGGACTTAGTCCGACATGACGATAAGGTTGAGTGGTACTACTCTTGGACTAAGATATTAATTAAATGAGTTGTCAGTAACTCACTTAATTAGCGAGCATTCGACATCTTAAACACAGGGAGACTAACACACTCATAATAAGAAGGAGCCCAAAAATGTAATTTGGGATTGGTGCGGTAGTTTAATAATAATTCTTTAGTGGTATGAATTATTATTGATGAAGTTAAGTTGTGTGTTCGGGGCGAACACGGGAAGCTTAATTTCATCAGGAGACCAAAACCAATTCCTCCTCTCGGTCCCTATCGTAGCCTCTTGTATATAGAGATTTATACCCACCACATACCCACCTTCTTACCCATCCTAATGGGGCCAGCCAAGCAAGCTTGGAACCCAAGCTAGGGCCGGCCAAGACCAAGTGGATGAGTCAAGTTGGTGGCCGGCCAAAGCTTGGGTCCCAAGCTTAGGTGGTCGGCCACTAGAAAATTAAAAGGAATTTTTATTTTAAAATTATTTCTTATGTGGATATCATGGTTTTAAAAGAGAGTTTAAAATTTAAATATTTCTTTTTATAGCTTTCTACAAATGATTAAGAAAAGATTTGAAATCTTTCCTTATTTGTAGATTGAAAGGAGATTTTAATTTTGAGAAAACTTCCTTTTTAACCATGTTCATGATTTAAAAGAAAGTTTAAAAATTAAATATTCTCTTTTATTAGTTTCTACAAAAGATTAAAAAAAGATTTGATATCTTTCCTTATTTGTAGATTGAAAAGAGATTTTAATTTTTAGAGATAACTTTCCTTTTTGAAAATTATCCACATGTTTAAAAGAAAGATTTTAATTTATAAAATTTCCTTTTTACTAACCAATCATGAAGGGATTAAAATTATTGGAGAAATTTTTTATAAATTTCTGGAAACAAATTAGGAAGTTTTAATTCTTGTTTTAATTAAAACTTTCCTTGTTTTGGGGAGAAAGTGGCCGGCCAAGAAAATTGGAAAAATAAAATTGATTTTTAATTAATTAATTTTTCTTTTTCATGGAAAAAGAATTAAGGAAGTTTTTATTAAAATTTCCTTATTTTCCAAGACCAAGGATTATAAAAGAGGGGGTAGAGGTGCCTTAATTGTGAACGATTCTATTCTTTTCTTCCTCTCTTTTCCTCCTTTGTGTGGTCGGCCCTAGGGTCTCCTCTTCTTCTTCTTTTCTCTTCCTCCTTTGTGGCCGGCGGCATCAACTTAAGGGAAGTCCATGGTGGCCGGTTCTAGCTAGGAGAAGAAGGAGAGAAAGAAGGCTTCGTTTCTAGCATCCCTTGGAGCTTGGTGATGGTGGCCGGACCTTTACTTCTCATGGAGAATTAATGGTGGCCGAATCTAGCTTGGAGAAGAAGGAGCTTGGTGGTTCTTGTCTCGGAAGATCGCTGCCCACACAATGTTCAAGATAAGAAGAGGAATGCGGTAGAAGATCAAGAGGTTATTTGCTTACAAAGAAAGGTATAACTAGTAATTGTTTTCCGCATCATACTAGTTTTCTTTGTATAGTTATTTTTGGAAATACCAAACACAAGAGGCATATGATTCTAGAGTTTTCGGACTTGTTTTGAAGTTGTGTTTCTTTTCTTTTCTTTTTCAAATTTGTGATTCGATTGTTCTTTTTGGTTAACCTAGAGTTATTTAAGGAAATTAAATATTAGTTTTCCTTAAAAGGCTTTGTCTAGGCGGTGGTGGTTGCTCCCATATCCAAGAAGGCCATGTGCCTCACCATGCAGTCCTAGAAGCCAATTTTGGAAATTAATATTTAATGGAATTAATAACATAGGTGGATTTGAATCAATAGTGTTAAGCTCCGCTTGCGATTCAAATCTAAACCATTAAGAACAGATAAGTTAAATTTGGAATCAATGATGTTAAGTTCCGTCTGCGATTCCTAATTTAACTTCTAAAGAACACAATAGGTTATTTAAGGAAAGGTTCGACACTTGTACAAAATTTTTGTACAGTGGAACCGGTACGATTTTTCTAGGACTAACCAACAACTAAAAGCCTAGCTTTTGTATAAACATTTATTTAGAAATAAAGAATCACAGTGGTCAATATCTACATTTATTTGTTAAATGTAATTTGTTCAATTAATTTATATAGTAGACAACATGGTGTGTGGTGTCACACACAGAAGATCATGTTGTCGGTTCTTTATAAATTATAAACAGTTGCTCGCGACTAAGATGGAAAGGAACAAACCATTGAAGTAGTCGTAGTGTAATTAAGTATTAGTTTATCTTAACTAATAAATTACACTGATACACTCCAAGTGTATTGAGTAGGACCATTTTAGGTAAGTTCTTTTTGTAGTGACTTTATAAAAGTACTAGACCTTAGTTATTATGGAAGTGTGTGCTCTTAATCCTAATATAATAGCAAACACATATATTTAGTATTTATTTCTTTGACTTATCAATGGGTGAGATTTAACTCGATAAATCAATATGCCCGATAAGTTGGGAAATGATATTACTTATAGTGTGTATTGTTGATTATAGAAGGAATCTGTGTCCTAGTTATCTAGGTTGAGAATGTCCCCAAGAGGAGCTCATAAGGATTGTCATGTTAAACCCTGCAGGTGGACTTAATCCGACATGACAATGAAGTTGAGTGGTACTACTCTTGGAGCTAGATATTAATTAAGTGAGTTGTCAGTAACTTACTTAATTAGTGGACATTCGTAATCTTAAACACAGGGAGACTAACACACTCATGATAAGAAGGAGCCCATAATATAATTTGGGATTGGTGCGGTAGTGCGATAATAACTCTCTAGTGGAATGAGTCATTATCGATGAACTTGAGTTGTGTGTTCTGGGCGAACACGGGATACTTGAGCTCATCGGAAGGCCAAAACCAATTTCTCCTGTAGGTCCCTATCATAGCCTCATTAAAGCCTCAAGTCCATCCAAAGAAAGGCTCATCTTGGTGTCTAAGAAGGGGGTCGGTCCATTGCTTGGTGACCAAGCAATGGTCGGCCATCATATCCTCTTAAGGGGGTCGGCTCCTTACTTGGTGGTCAAGCAAGAGGGGGTCGGCCACAATAATTCAAACAAGGAGGAGTGTTTTGAATTTTTAAAATCTTCTCTTTGTAGAAAACTACAAGTTTTAAAATAGAGATTTTAAATTTAAAAATTTTCCTTATTTGAATTAGGCCACATGTTTTAAAAGAAAGTTTAAAAGTTTTAAAACTTTTCTTTTTTAACCATTCTCATGGTGTAGGAAAAAAAGGAAGAGAAGTTTTAAAATTTAAATTTTCTATCGCCATGTTAAAAAAGGAAATTTTATAAGAGAAGTTTTAAATTTAAAAACGTGATTTTAATTTTTAAAACTTTCCTTTTTTAACTCCTACTTTAGGAAATTGAAAGAGAGCTTGTAAAATTTTATAAGAGAATTTCTTCTTGTAAAATTTTATAAAAAATATATATATATATTTCCTTCCTTATAGGAGTCGGCCACCCTTGCTTGGTGCCCAAGCAAGGGGCCGGCCAATAGGATTAAATCATCATCCAATCAAATTAAAACTAATCTATGATTGGTGATTGATTCAATCAAGAGAAAAGAAAAGGAAAAATAAAAAGGGAAAAGGAAAAACATGAGGAAGATTTTAATTTTTGTAAAAATTCTTCCCTTATTTTCCTTGGGCAAGTATTATAAAAGAAGGGGTGATGAGGCTTCATGAGACACAACTCTTATTCTCTTGCTTGGAGATCTTGGTGTGGCCGGCCCCTTCTCCTTCTCTTTTCCCTTTGCTCTCTTCTCCTTGGTGGTGGTGGTGGCCAGATTTTAGAGGAAGAGGAAGAAAGCTTTTGGGTGGTATTCATCTTGGAGGATCGTCACCCACATGATGTCCAAGGCGAGGCGAGGAATACGGCAGAAGATCTCAAGGTCATTAGTTTACATAGAGAAGGTATAATTAGCAATTGTTTTCCGCATCATGCTAGTTATTTCTTTTTGTAAGAATTCCAAACATAAGAGGCATTAGATCTAGTTTTTCGAATTTATTTTTCGAGTTTGTGTTTTCTTTGTTTTTCAAATTTGTGATTCGATTGTTCTTTTTGATTAACCTAGAGTTATTTAAGGAAATTAAATGTAACGAAAATTCTCAAAACTATTTTAGAAATATTCTATGATTTTTCTGGAATTTTAGAATATTTTTATGGAATTTTTAGAGTAGCGGAAGTAGCAAAAATAAATAGAAAACGAAAGTAGCTTAAGCGGGAATTGAACCCGAGACCTATGGGTCCTATGACTTATGGTGAACCTTAGTAACCAAGTGAACCCAGCAGGGTCATGCTGAAAGGAAAGGGAAACAATTAAATTTATATTCAAGTTGGGCCGAAATTACCACTTAATATAAATAGGAAATTATTAAGTGAAGGGTTATTTTTTATCGTAACGTTTCCTCTCCTCAAACCCTCACCGCCGACTCCCCTTCTCCTCTCCTCTCTCGGCGCCAACCACAAGGAAGGCTAAGGTTCAGCCCAAGGGTACTTTCCGGCGACGACTTTGACACGAGGGCGCTCCCCTCCGCGAGAGGAACGCGTAGACGCGAGAAGATCGTCGAAAGGATCGTCTCCTCCGGAAATCTAGCGATTAGAATCGTAAGAAAATCCTAACAGGAGGTAAGAAACCCCTCACCTGCAGTATAAGTAGCTTTTCGTACGATAGAATGCTTTTAAATTAGCTATACGTAGATTTTTCGACGCATAGGGTGTATTTAACCCTCCTTGCAGATTTAGGGATCTAGTTGAGCACCGCTAGATGGGTCGGACATGTTTTCTCCTTTCAGTTGGAGATTGTAGACGTTGTCGGGTGCCTAGAGGTGGTCTCCCTAATAGGGGGGAGAGTTGGAGCACACTGAGTGTTCGACAAAATGCTTAGCTCAGTAAATTGCTACGGTAGGCATGTTTAATAGCTCAGTAATGCAATACAAGCATTTAAAAGAGCTTAGTTAGTCTTGCTACAGCATATATGGGACTACGGTCCAATGGGTGGGCATCCACAGTCACCTCTAGGTTCAGATAACCTAGTAAAAGCAAGATAAATTAATTAGCTATGATCCGGTATTTTACTTTTAGTAGGGGCACTGTACAGGATTAGATATCCATTGGGCTGGGCTCCCATAGTCGGTCCCTAGGTTTAGATAACCTAGTAAACCTTACTAAATTCGAGATTTGCAACCCCGGGTCTAGTTAAGGATGCGCGCATAACATGTATAGATGTCGGGCCCATTAGCAGCATGATTATATATTTTGATCTATTATGATAATAGCTTTCCAAACTCACAATCAGTCATGAGATTATGTTTTGAAATCAGTTCTAGTTCAGCTTTAGTTTAATTCAGTTATGTTTCAGTTTAGTCCTTTCTTGTTGATACTGCAGTTACTGCCATGATTAGCTCTTGGTTTCCATGTTTTGTATGATAGTGTGTCATGCCTAGCATTCTCCATCATGTTTTCAATCAGCATCTTTCAAAGCATGAACTCATCGTATGCATGTTTTAGTGAGTTAGATGGTTTCTTACTAAGCGAAAGCTTATAGATACTTTCTTTTCCTTATACTGTAGATAAAGGTAAAGGAAAGATGGACTAGCGGAGGCTGGAGGGCAATGCTACGAGGATGTGTGTGGGCAGGAACATGGAAAAGAGATCTTAGGGAACTTTAGCAAGCTTTGTTTAAACATTAGAACTTTTTAGTGTTTTAGCCTTTTGCACTTAGTATGTTAATTGCTATGAATTAGTTAACCATGCACTCTATAATGCTTAGAATACTCCTTTTATGATGTTAGAATGTTAGTTGTTGTTGTTAGAGTGTTTCCTAGTCATTTAAGAACTTATAATGTGATTGAGGCACGAAACAGTGCTGAAATCATAGCTTAGCTGCAAAATCAGGAACCCCAATCGATCGGTGGATCGATTGGGGGTTCCCAATCGATCAGCTGATCGATTGGGCAATCTGTTCCGCGAACAGTAGGCTTCTAGATCGATCAGCCGATCGATCCAGCAATTTCTGTCGCGAACAGAGCGCTCTGGGATCGATCACTGGATCGATTGACCAGCCTGGATCGATCAGCCGATCGATCCAAATTATTGCCCGAGCACAGTAGCATGCTGGATCGATCACTGGATCGATCCGACCCAAGTCCCGCATACAGTAGCCTGCTGAATCGATCAATGGATCGATTCAACTATTCCAATAGATCTGTGGATCGATTGGGAGGCATGAAGTATGCCGGGAAGCCTTTAGTCCAGCTCCTTGACCATGAGGGATGTAAAATATATTATGAATAGCTTAGATTACACCCTCTAGCACATATAGAATAAAGAAATGATAATAGTTTAGCAAAATTTTAATTAGTACAGCTTCCGCATCTAGATTTAGTAATGGTCTTGGAATAGTTAGCACAGCATAATGTGACGATCGGCCTCACAGCCTAGTCAGTAGAAGGCGGGTTGTTACATTAAATATTAGCTTTCCTTAAAAGACTTTGTCTAGGCGGTGGTGGTTGCTCCCATATCCAAGAAGGCCATGTGCCTCGTCATGCAGTCCTAGAAGCCAATTTTAGAAATTAATATTTAATGAAATTTATAACGTAGGTGGATTTGAATCAATAGTGTTAATTTTCGCTTGCGATTCAAATCTAAACCATTAAGAACAGATAAGTTAAATTTGGAATCAATGATGTTAAGTTCTGTCTATGATTCCTAATTTAACTTCTAAAGAACACAATAGGTTATTTAAGGAAAGGTTCGACACTTGTACAAAATTTTTATACAGTGGAACCGGTATGATTTCCTAGGACTAACCAACATGGCCTCACTCTGATACCACTTGTGAGGGATCAGTGGCCGACTTGAAGGGGGGTTGGATAGACGGCAGCCCCAAATCGATTGCTTCCTACACTATGTTAGCTTGCACAGCGGAATAATACAAATAAAACAAACAAGCTAAAGACTAAAGGAAAGAACAAGAAAGCAAACCGCTAACACGTTCATTTACGTGGTTCGGAGATAACTTGCTCCTACTCCACGGTGTGTCCGTAAGGTGGATGATCCCTCAATCCGTTGGTGGATTAGTCCCCGGCTAGCTCAACCTCCTTGTGGGTGGAGAAACCTCACCACAACTCCAACCAAAACCTCTTGGCACACAAAGATCTCTTGAGCACAAAAGACTACTAATTAGACTTTAACAATGTTGGGTTTTTCGGACC
Organism: Zingiber officinale; assembly: GCF_018446385.1. Lineage (NCBI taxonomy): Eukaryota > Viridiplantae > Streptophyta > Magnoliopsida > Zingiberales > Zingiberaceae > Zingiber > Zingiber officinale. Next base: position 29,836,251 of record NC_055986.1, on the reverse strand, counting down.
GCGAAAACCGCTTTTTCGCGACGTGGAAACCCCGAACCCCAAGCCACCGGATCCGTACGAAGTAAAATAAAACAAAATTTTTACGAGTACAAGTTTCTTACATCTAGATCTACACTAGGAGAAGAAAATTTCCCTCGATGTGATGCCCTTCGCAATCCCGCTCATCCAACGGTTCGCCGGATCTCGAGATTGTCAAGCGTACGATCCTCTAGAAGTATCCACATGAACAAACTAGGTGGAGAGGCCAAACAAAAAGGTGTGCTAGCACCTATGAAGTGTTTGGCCAAGGAGGAGGAGAGGGAGAAGAGAATGAGAGAAGGAAGAAGATGATGGAATCAAAATGCCTTGAATGAAAAATGAATTCCATTAACTCACAAAAGTGGTTGGCCACATGTGTAACTCCTTCTCATTTAATGTGGCCGGCCACATTAAATTGAAAGGGAATTTGTAACCTCCATGAGGTGGCACACACATGTGCTAGCCTTGATGATGTGGCACATCATCATTTGTTCTCCTAATGCCAACTCACAAATGAGGTGGCAATGGTCAAGTCAAACTTGACCTTTCATCTTCCTTCTCAAGTCAAGTCAAACTTGACCAAATCTCTCTCATGGTTGATCTAATCTAACCATTTGATTCAAACCAACTTAATATAATGAATCTAATTCATTTAATTAAATTGATTCAATGAGTCATAATCTAAATTAGACTCATTGAACACATGAATCAACTTGAGTCCAACTCAATTAGCTCAATTAGGATTACTCTTAATCCAATTTGATTCATCACATGAATCTAATCCTCTTGGTTCATCATATGAACCTAATCTCCATCTAATTGTCCTTTATGTGTGACCCTATAGGTTCTTGTAACGTTGGCAATGCCCCTAAACCCATTTAGGAGCATAAGTAATGAGTGGTATCTAGCAACACATTATTACTACCCAAGTTACAAGAATGTTGAGATCCAACATTACCTTATGACTACTAATTGTGACTCCTCACAATAGATGACAAGTGTCCTTCTATCCTAGACATCTAGATTGATCAATGTGAGGCATAGACCGTGTCATCCTCTGACCAATCTAAATCTTGAACTCCAAGTAGACTCACTAAATCAAATGAGCTCAATATCTCATATTGACTCATTTGGGCATGGTCATGCACTTCGTGGTCTCACTCTATCAAGAATATCGATGTCACTCCCGTCATATAGGAGGGATAGATCTCATTTACATCACTCACATCCCTCCGCATAATTTATTACATACCCAGTAATCGCCTTTATAGTCCACCCAGTTACGGGTGACGTTTGACGAAACCAAAGTACATAACTCCTTATGTAGGGAACCATGGTGACTTCAGGTCTAAGGACTAGTAGTCATACTAATAGCCACATGAGAAAGTATATGATACTCATATAACGATCCATGATACTTTCTCATGGCGGTTCATTCAGTATACATTCTTCAATGCATACCCATGTGTCAACTTGATATCTCTATATCCATGACTTGTGAGATCAAGTCATCGAGTTGACCTACATGCTAGTCTTATTGCATTAACATTGTTCCTGAATGTTAATACTCGACTAGGAATGATTAAGAGTAGTGTTCTCTATATCATCTCACTATCAATTCAACCAATCGATTGATATAGGTAAGAACCTTCTACTCAAGGACGCTATTATACTTAGTTTATTTAGCACTAATACAAGTAAGTATAATAACCAAAAATAAATGCCTTTATTTATATAAGAATATGATACAACAAGTCCATAATACAATCATCAAATGATTAGCTCTAGGGCTCTAACTAACAAACCAAGTCCAATTTCATCAACTATAGCCAAGCTTCCAAGCTTTGGTTGTATAGGTCGCGGGTTGAAAACCCCGCCTACTTGTCAACTGCCAAAACATGTAGTCGATTGCCCTATATGGAAATTCGACCGTTACATCCCAACGGCTCGATATCAGTCGACTGCTAAAACTTGCAGTCAACTGCTCCACACTGGCTGAGCGAACAGAAGCATTCTGTTCTCTCCCAGTCAACTGCACCAGTCAACTTCACCAGTCGACTGATGAAACATGCAGTCGACTGGTACCGAGTACATTCTCTCACAGCACTCGGACCCTCACCCTTACGACTCATTTGACGCTTCCTTCGCAGCCTTAACCTTTTTCCTTCAAGCCTACTTCCTCTTTGGCTCTGGTCCCTTGGATGCATACAAGCCCACGGCTCATCCCCAATGTCATCCTTCGTGTATGCCTCGAAGTCGCTTCCCTCAGCTTTTGTCCTCTCTGCCTTGTCCACGGTCCCTCGGATGCTCCATCCTTCACCGGACCCGAAGCCATCAACTTGAGTCACATGTGTATCCTGCAGTCCTGCACAACTCAAGTACACATATCAAATACAAGGGTGAACCTAACTTAAACCCTTTTCCCAAACATATGGTCCCACAGACCATTGGGATTGTTCCAACAATTATGGCCCTTAACCCCGATGTGGTTGGATGTGTGTGTTGTAAGTCATAATACGGCCTATGTGTTGTGTCTCTCCTTTTTCATTCTTGTTGTAAATTTAGACTACCCTCGAATATAACTCAAGATTTCTTTAGGTTTTGTAATGTACAAATTAGAAAAGAACTAGTCTACTGGACAATGGTGAAAAGGGGAGAAGGACAACAACACACGATGATTAAGGAAGCACTTGGAGAAGCTGCTTTGACCTAGGTTGACCTTTCACTATTCTCATTGGCTTTAGAAGATCATAGTTGATGGGACCATAACTATGACACATTTATTTAAGCATATATGTTGATGTGTGTCATGATTGTATGCGATGCATGTGTAGTTTAATCATAATTAGGTCTCTTTTAAATATGCCTACCAATGTTTGGTACTCGCTTTTACCTCGATCAATTGTAGTCAGGTTTTGCCAAAGTAAAGTGACTCGATTTATCTTGGTAGAGTGCAACAGGAAAATTGTGATGTCTAACTATTGAACTTTGGGTGTGACTTAACTAAGTTATCTCAATTAGATTGAGAACTTAGAGGCATATCCCATGTTATGTAATTCAAATTATACTAGTCTTGGGTGATTAGCCAAAGCTAACTCAAGATGAGTTATAATATGAATTTCATAAGATAGGCAAATGAATAAATAGTTGTTGGGGTTTTCGGGCCGCGAAAACCACTTTTTTCGCGTCGCGAAAACCCCGAAACCCCAAGCCACCGGATCCGTGCGAAGTAAAATAAAACAAAAATATGAGTACGAATTTACTAAAGCCTAGATCTACACTAGGAGAAGAGCCTTTACCCTTGATGCGCGCCCTTCACAAATCCCGCTCGTCCAAGGTGCCGGATCTCGAGGTTGTCAAGTGTACAACCCTCTAGAAGTATCCACACGAACAAATAGGTGGAGAAAACTAAACAAAAGTGTGCTAGCACCCTTGATCAGTCACGGCAAGGAGGAGGAGAGGGAGAGAAGAAATCTTGAGAGGAAGAAGGAAGTTACTCACCAAAATGAAAACTCCCAAGAACCATAAGTGGCCGGCCAAAAATAAGGCTTTTAAACCTCCATGGGATACCAAGAGTCACAACTCTTGGTCTCCCTCATGAGGTGGCATACACATATGCTAGCCTTGATGATGTGGTACATCATTATTGGCCCACTCTTTACCAACTCACCAATGAGGTGGCAAATGATCAAGTCAAACTTGACCCTTCATCTTCCTCTCAAGTCAAGTCAAACTTGACTTCATTACTCCCATGGTTGATTAAATCCAACCATTTGATTCAAGCCAATTTAATATAATGACTCTAATTCATTTAATTAAATTGATTCAATGGGTCATAATATAAATTAGACTCATTGAATACATGAATCAAATTGAGTCCAACTCAATTAGTGCAATTAGGATTACTCTTAATCCAATTTGATTCATCACATGAATCTAATCCTCTTGGTTCATCATATGAACCTAATCTCCATCTAATTGTCCTTTGTGTGTGACCCTATAGGTTCTTATAATGTTGGCAATGCTCCTAAACCCATTTAGAAGCATAAGTAATGAGTGGTATCAAGCAACACATCATTACTACCCAAGTTATAAGAATGTTGAGATCCAACATCACCTTGTGACTACTAATTGTGACTTCTCACAAAATATGACATTGTCCTTCTACCCTAGACATCTAGATTGATCAATGTGAGGCATAGACCGTGTCATCCTCTAATCAATCTAAATCTTGAACTCCAAGTAGACTCACTAAATCAAATGAGCTCAATATCTCATATTGACTCATTTGGGCATGGCCATGCACTTCGTGGTCTCACTCTATCAAGAATATCGATGTCACTCCCGTCATATAGGAGGGATAGATCCCATCTACATCACTCACATCCCTCCACATAATTTGTTACATACCTAGTAATCGCCTTTATAGTCCACCCAGTTACGGGTGACGCTTGACGAAACCAAAGTACATAACTCCTTATGTAGGGAACCATGGTGACTTCAGGTCTAAGGACTAGTAGTCATACTAATAGTCACATGAGAAAGTATATGACACTCATATAACGATCCATGATACTTTCTCATGGCGGGTCATTCAGTATACATTCTCCAATGCATACCCATGTGTCAACTTGATATCTCCATATCCATGACTTGTGAGATCAAGTCATCGAGTTGACCTACATGCTAGTCTCATCGCATTAACATTGTCCCTGAATGTTAATACTCAACTAGGAATGATTAAGAGTAGTGTTTCCTATTTCATCTCACTATCGATTCAACTAATCGATTGATATAGGTAAGAACCTTCTACTCAAGGACGCTATTATACTTAGTTTATTTGGCACCAATATAAGTAAGTATAATAACCCAAAAACAAATGCCTTTATTTATATAAGAATATGATACAACAAGTCCATAATACAATCATCAAATGATTGACTCTAGGGCTCTAACTAACAATAGTCTTATTCACCCAATGATACAAGAGCTACATATGATGTAATTATCAAATGTTGCCTACCTATGTTATACTAAATCTTGTGCGATTAGCCAAAGCTAACTCAAGATGAGGTATAATATGGATCTTGTCCCACATGAATGTCATTGCTATTAGATTTGGAGCTAGTATGTGGGTAAAACCACATCCATGACTTGCTTCTACTAAAATATTACAATTAAGTGGGAGAATCATTTAATTAAAGGTCTAATTAAATGATCTAAATATGATACTTATTTTTATATTTTATTGTTATAGATCACCATGTCATCAAATACATCGAATACTCTCTCTCTGTGTGATTTTTCGTTGATAAGGACAAGCTCAATGGAGCTAATTTCCTGGATTGGTACAGAAATCTGAGAATAATTCTCAAGCAAGAAAATAAACTATACGTCATAGAGTAACCCATTCCTGAGACACCCCCACTACTGCCACTAGAGCCGATAAGGATGCTTACAAGAAGCACCAAGATGATAAATTAGATGTATCATGTCTTTTTCTTTCCAACATGAACTCTGAGCTTCAGAAGAAACATAAAAACATGGATGCTTATGATATGGTGAGCATCTTAGACAACTATATCAAGGACAAGCAAGACATGAGAGAATTGAGATCTCTAAGGCTCTATTTTAATGCAAGATACAAGAGGGAAGTGTCGTAGGGCCATATATGCTCAAAATGATGGAGTATGTGGAGAACCTACAAAGATTGGGGTTTTCACTAGGTTAAGAATTGACCACTGACCTTATTCTACAATCAATTTTTCAACGCTACAGTCAATTTTTCATGAACTATAACATGAATGAAATTGACAAGTCATTGCCTGAGATGCTGAACATGTTGAGAACTACTGTACTCAACCTTAAGATGGCAAAGCTTAGTACCATTTTTTGAAACTAAAGGGCAAAGGCAAATGGAAGCCCAAATGAAAGGATAAGACCCAAACCAAAGGCAAAGGCATGACTCATGTATTGAAACCCAAAGGTGGGGTTGCTAAGGAAGGAACCTGCTTCCTCCGTGGTGAGATTAGACATAGGAAAAGGAACTACAAGTTGTACCTAGAGGAACTAAAAAGGAAGAGAAGTTAGACTTCTGCCTCAGGTATATATGTTATATAAGTTAATATATCTATCTCGTCTTCTTGGGTATTAGATATCGACTATGCATCTCACATTTGTACTGATGTGCAGAGGCTAAGAAAAAGTAGATCATTGACAAAGGGAGGAGTGGACCTATGAGTAGGCAATGGCGGAAAAGTTGTTGCTATAGCTATAGGAACATATTCCTCATCTTTGTCCACTGGGCTTATTTTAGAACTAGAAGAGTGTTGTTATGTGCTTGCCTTAACTAAGAACATTATCTTTATTTCTTGTTTGGACAAGAAAGGTTTTTCATTTATAATAAAGAATAAATATTGTTCTATTTATTTCAATGAAATATTCTATTGTAGTGCACATCTTGTGAATGAACTCTATGTTCTAGACTTTGACAACCCAATCTATAACAAAAATACCAAACGGTTCAAGTCTAATAATTTTAATCAAACATATCTCTAGCATTGTTGCTTAGGTCACATAAATGAGAGTCACATATTCCAACTCTATAAGGATGAATTTTTGGAATATTTGATTTTGAATCATATGAAGTATGCAAATTTTATCTTCAAAGCAAGATGATAAAGACTTCATTTAGTGGACGCAACGAAAGAGCTAATGATTTGTTAGGGCTCATACATATTGATATATGCAATCCTTTCAAAATAGCAGTTAGAGGAGGCTATCATTACTTTATTACTTTTACTAATGATTTTAGTAGATATGACTATATGTATTTGATGAGATATAAGTTAGAATCTTTTAAAAAGTTCAAAGAATTAAAGAATGAAGTACCTGTTAGAGTGTATACGAAAAGCCTAGCTTTTGTAAACATTTATTTTTGAATCACATTGGTCAAATGTCTACATTTATACTAAGTGTAGTTGTTCAATTTATTTATATTGTAGATAACATGGTGTGTGGTGTCATACACAGAAGAAAATGTTATTAGTTCTTTATAAATTATAAACAGTTACTCATGACTAAGATGGATAGGAATAAACCATTGGAATAGTCGTAGTGTAATTTGGTATTAGTTTATCTTGACTATAAAATTACACTAGTACACTCAGAGTGTATTGAGCTAGACCATTTAAGGTAAGTTCTTTTTATACTGACTAAATAAAAGAATAAGACCTTTGTTATTATGGAAGTGTGTGCTCTTAATCATGATATAATAACAAGCACATATACTTAATATTCATTTCTTTGATTTATCAAAGGGTGCGATTTAGTTCGATAAATCAATAGGCCCGATAAGTTGGGAAATGATATTACTTATATGGTGTGTTGTTGATTATAGAATGAAACTGTGTCCTAATAATCTAGGTTGATAATTTCCCCAAGAGGAGCTCATAAGGATTGTCATGTTAAACCCTGTAGGTGGACTTAGTCCAATATGACAATAAGGTTGAGTGGTACTACTCTTGGACTAAGATATTAATTAAAGTAATTGTCAGTAACTCACTTAATTAGTGGGCATTCGACATCTTAAACATAGGGAGATTAACACACTCATTATAAGAAGGAGCCCAAAATATAATTTGGGATTGGTGCGGTAGTTCAATAATAATGCTTCAGTGGTATGAATTATTATTGATGAAATTAAGTTGGGTGCTCGGGGCGAACATGGGAAGCTTAATTTCATTGGGAGACCAAAACCAATTCCTCCTCTCAGTCCCTATCGTAACCTCTTATTTATAAAGTATTATACCCACTCATACCCACCTTCTTACCCTCCTTAAGGTGGTCGGCCAAGCCTAGCTTGGAGCCCAAGCTAGGGCCGACCAAACCAAGGTGAGTTGGTTTCATTAGGTGGCCGGCCCTAGCTTGAACTCAAGCTTGGTGTGGTCGTCCAAAATAAATTAAAAAGGATTTTATTTTTTAAAATCTTTCTTATGTGGAAGCCATGGTTTTAAAATTTTAAATTTTTCTTTTTATAGCTTTCTACAAAAGATTAAGTGAAAGGTTTGATATCTTTCCTTATTTGTAGTTAAAAGGAAGATTTTAATTTTTGATAAAACTTTCCTTTTATGAAACCATCCTCATGATTTTAAAAGAGAGTTTTAAAATTAAATCTTTCCTTTTATAATTTCTACAAAAGATTAAGAAAAGATTTGATATCTTTCCTTATTTGTAGATTGAAAGGAAGATTTTAATTTTAGAGAAAACTTTCCTTTTTGTAAATCATCCACATGTTTTAATAGAGAGATTTTAATTTATAAAAGTTTCCTTTTATGACCAACCATAAAGGGAATTTTCAAAAGAGAAATTTTTATTTAAAATTTTTTAAAACAAATTAGGAAGTTTTAATTTTGTGTTTAAAACTTTCCTTGTTTGGAGGGATTAAGGTGGCCGGCCATATATAGTTTGAAAAGGAAATTTTATTAAACTTTCCTTTCATTGGCAAAGAGAATAAGGAAGTTTTAATAAAACTTTCCTTATTTGCCAAGATCAAGGAATATAAAAGAGATGGTAGAGGAGCCTCACCCCACAACAATCTATCTTCTTTGGTTCCTCTCTTCCTTGGTTGGTGGTCGGCCCCTCTCTTCCTCTCCATCTCCTATTCTTCTTCCTTGGTCGGCGGCATCTTCATCTCAAGGGTTTTGGTTGGTGGCTGGATTTTGTTAAAGGAAGAAGGAGAGATAGGAGGCTTTGTTTCTAGCATCCCTTGGAGCTTGGTGGTGGTGGCCGAACCTCATCTTCTCTTGGAGTTCTTGTGGTGGCCGAAACTTGCTTGGAGAAGAAGGAAGCTTGGGTGGTTCTCATCTCGGTAGATCGTCGCCCACATGATGTCTGAGATAAGAAGAGGAATACGATAAAAGATCAAGAGGTTGTTGCTTACAAAGAAAGGTATAACTAGTAATTCAATTCCGCATCATACTAGTTTTCTTTGTATAGATTTTGAAATACCAAACACAAGAGGCATATGATTCTTGGTTTTGAATTTGTGATTCGAGTTTGTGTTCTTTTTTTTTCTTGATCTTGTGATTCGATTGTTCCTTTTGGTTAAACTTAGGGTTATTATAAGGAAATTAAATATTAAATTTCATTGAAAGGCTTTGTCTAGGAAGTGGTGGATGCTCCCATACCCAAGAAGGCCTAGTGCCTCACCATGTTTAACCTGGAAGACAATCTCTGAAATAATATTTAATTGAATTTGTAATATGGGTGGATTTGGATCAATAATGTTAAGTATTGTTTGTGATCCAAATCTAAACCTCTAAGAATAGATAAGTTAAATTTAGAATCAATAATGTTAAGTTCCTCTTGTGATTCCTAATTTAATTTCTAAAGAACACAATAGGTTGTTAGGAATGGTTCAAGACTTGTACAAAATTTTGTATAGGAGAACCGGTACGATATTCCGAGTATCAACCAACAGTACCAAATTAACTTGGTAAGCGTATTAAGATGCTTTGATCATATCAAGATGGGGAATACCTTAGCTAAGAATTTTATGACCGTCTTGTTGAATGTGGAATCATATCTCAACTCAATCCACCTGGAACATCACAATGGAATTGTGTATCAGAAAGGAGAAATCGTACTTTATTAGATATAGCACAATCGATGATGAGTCAAACAGAACTTCCTACTTCCTTATGGGGACATGCTCTAGAGACAGTTGCTTTCACACTTAACCGCATTCCATTTAAGGCTATCATAAAGACACCATATATGATATACACTAGGAAGAGTCCTAAGATGTTTTTCATGAAGATTTTAGGATGTGAGGCTTATGTTTGACAATACGTCTTAGATAAAATAGACCCAAATCAAATAAGTGCTACATTTTAGTATATCCCAAGGAAAAAATGGGATATTACTTCTATAATCCCAGACAAGGCAAAGTGTTTATTGCCAAAACTAGTGTCTTTCTATAAACAAAAATTATTTCTAGAAAAACTAGTGGGAGTAAGGTTGATCTAGAAAAATTTTAATATTCAAAAACTAGCACTGACGCCTTGATAGAAAGTAAACAAGTACCACAAGATGTTGTGGATTATGATTTTTTTACACTGTAAGAAGTTGTGGAGCAACAACCTGTTCATGTAGCACAAGCTCTACACAGATCTGATAGGACCCGTCATCAACCTGAGAGATATTCTTCTCTTGTCTGACCATGATGATGTAGCGTTTGTTGGTCTTAACAAGTCTACATCTTATCAAGAAGATGTACACGACCTAAATTCTGAGAAATGGCTAGAGGTCATGAGATCCAAAATGGAATCCATGTACACTAGCCAAGTATAGACTTTAGTCAATCCAACTGAAGGGATCAAACTCATTGGGTGTAAGTGGGTCTTTAAAAGAAAGACTGACATGGATGGTCATCTGTATACCTATAAAGGTTGATTAGTAGCTAAAGTATTCAAGTAGACTCATGGTATAGACAATAATGAAACATTTTCACCAGTTGTATTTCTATTGCAGCTTACTCTGATTATAAGATCTAGCAGATAGATGTCAAAACTGGCATTTCTTAACGAAAATTTACTTCAGAATATGGACATGACATAACCTGAGGGTTTTGTCAATCCATAGCATGATGGAAAGGTATGTAAGTTGTAACGATCCATTAATGGATTAAAGCAAGCTTCTAGAAGATAGAATCTTCAATTTGATGATGCAATCAAAGCATTTGGTTTCATCAAGAATGAAGATGAACCTTGTGTTTACAAGAAGGTTAGTGGCATCATAGTCGTATTTCTCATATTGTATGTAGATTACATACTTCTTATTGGAAATGATATCGCTACTCTTTAATTAGTGAAGACTTTGTTTGGAAATTATTTTGACTTAGGTGAAGTATCCTATATTTTAGGCCTTCAGATCTATAGAGATAGATCTAACAGATTGCTTAACCAAATTCAGAGTACATATATTAACAAGGTGCTTAATCATTTCACCATGGAGAATTCGAATAAGGGATTCCTGTCGATGTCACATGACGTGAGTTATTCGAAGACTCAATACCGCTCTTCCAAGGAAGAAAGGGATCGCATGTATCAGATCCTTATGCATCTGCTATAGGGTCTATCATGTATGTCATGCTTTATACTCACCCAGATGTCTCGTATGCGTTAAGCATGAAGAACAGATGTCAGTCAAATCTAGGTGAAAGTCACTGGACAGCAGTCAAGAATATTTTTCTGGACTTAAGAAGAAATCAAGATTATTTCTTGATCTTTAGAGGCGATGAAGAGCTTGCTTGTAACACCCATGAATTTCTTAAGCTAAGTATGTGAAGATTTTCTCTTAGAATAAAAGAAGATAAGATAGAACCAAAAATATATAAAAGAAAAGGAATTAGTCAAGGATTGAACCTTGAACCTTCTTAAGCTAAGGATTATGGAATTACCACTAGACCATCATAAGTTATTGTTGAATAGAGAATGGAAATTGTAGATAAAGATAAAAGTATGATTAAGAGAATGAAGCAAGAAAACATCAAGTAGCTTTCTTCCTCTTTCCCTTGATTAAGAAGCAAGACAAGTTGTCTTTTCCTTCCTCACTCTTTTTCCATTTTCGTGGAGATACAAGAGGGAATGAGAGGAGAGGAACTAAGGGGATGAATGAAGACATTTTCTTCATCATTAAGAGAATAAAGGATGAGTTAAGAAGAAGGGAAAGCAAAGTTTCTTTTTGCTTCTTACTCCCACCTAGCATAAGAGGAAAAACAAAGAAGGGATTTCATTTTTTTCTTCCCTTTTCTCACCATTGCCGTGACCTAGAGCATCCCCTCTCCCCTTTCCGAAAATCCAACTAAGGTTTTCTCCCTAAGAAAACCAAACCACAAGAAGGAATACTCAAGATCTACCTCTCACAAGCAAGAGAAGCAAAAAGGAGCACTAGAAGGAGAAACTCTCTTCTTTCTCTTCACAAAGGGTATCTTCTCTTAGGGAAAAGACCAAGCAAGAGGATGTGAGTATCCCCTCACCTGTGGTACAAGTTGTTATATGATTTTGTTCGATTTAGATGGATTAACAACCTAGGGTTTCTTTTGGGAACTTTCGGCCATGACTCTTGTAAGGCTTATGGAAGCTCAAAACCAAAACCAACATGCTTAAGTTTTTTTCTCATGATATGCTATGAATATGGTCTTGATATTTGATGCTTGTATGTGGCTTGGAATTAGGTAATACCCCACCTTAGGGTTCGGCCATGAAGAGACTTAAAACCCTAGGGAAGCTCGATTTAAAAACTAACATGCTTATGATCTCTTCTATGATGTGATGTGAATATTTTCTTGATGTTTTATACTTGTATGTTGCTTAGAACTAGTAGGACCTTACCTTAGGCTTTCGGCCATGAAGGGATTAAATACCTTAGGGAGGCTCAACTTCAAATCTAGCTTGCTTATGTTTTACCTTATGAAAGGATATGAAGATAACATAATGCACTTGAGATTCCATGTTGCTTAGGGTTAGGTTTTTCACATGGTGAACTTTCGGCCAAAATGAGATCTAGGGCTTAGGCAAGCTTAAATTCAACCCCAACATGTTTATGTTCTTTTTATGATATGCTATGAAATTTATAGGGTACCCACATGCTTGTATTTGGTTGAAAAATCCTAGAAGAAGTATCAAGTATGAAGTTTCCCATAATATGTTATGAATGTTCTCTTGATGTTTTATACTTGTATTTTGATTAGAACTAGTAGGACCTTACCTTAGGGTTTCATCCATGAAGGGCTTAAATACCTTAGGGAGGCTCAACCTCAAATCTAGCTTGCTTATGTTTTACCTTATGAAAGGATATGAAGATAACATAATGCACTTGAGATTTCCATGTTGCTTAGGGTTAGGTTTTCACATGGTGAACTTTCGGCCAAAATGAAATGTAGGGCTTAGGCAAGCCTAAATTCAACCCTAACATGTTTATGTTCTTCTCTATGATATGCTATGAAATTTATAGGGTACTCACATGCTTGTATTTGGTTGAAAAAAAAACTTAAGGTCACATTGATGGCATTCGGCCACCTATGATTTGTGGACTTAGGAAGCTTGAAACTTTAACCCAATATGCTCATGTGGTTGCCTATGATAAATGCATGGAAATTGTTTAGGGTTCACATGTTTACATGCTATTTGTAACCAAATCTTGGACCTTGTATGTTTCGGCCAATGTGGGTTTCTAAACCTAGGAAGAATAGAACCTAAATCAAATATGCATATGATGTTCTTTATGATAAATGGCATAGAAATGAATTTGGGTTCATATGCTTGTATGATTTCATGCAACCTAAGTGAGCCTATGCATGTTTCGGCCACCCTTAGTGGGTTGAGGATTTAGACCAAATTATGACTCATTATGTACTTTCCTTTGCCATGATATGAATTAGGAGAAGTTAACTCGTGATCTATGCGTGATTATGTTTTCTTTTCCTTCCATGATATATTATATTGCTCGTTTAAGTATGCTTATGAACCATACATGAGAATGATACCTATATTGGCTATGTGCCCAAATGTGATGGCTACGTGCCCAAATATGATGGCTATGTGCCCAAGACAAGTATGATGGCTATGTGCCCAAGTATGCATGGCTATGTGCCCATTTATGCATACCTTATGAATGACATGAATATGATATGCTATGAATGACATGAATGTAATATGCTATGAGTGACATGAACATGATATGCTATGAATGACATGGATATGATATGCTATGAATGACATGAATATGATATGCTATGAATGACACGAATATGTTATTGTTAGCTAGAGCCCTAGAGCCAATCATTTGATGATTGTATTTTGGACTTGTTGTATCATATTCTATATAAATAAAGGCATTTGATTTTTGGTTATTATACTTACTTGTATTGGTGCCAAATAAACTAAGTATAATAACGTCCTTGAGTAGACGGTTCTCACCTATATTAATCGGTTAGTTGAACCGATAGTGAGATGATATAGGGAACACTACTCTTAATCATTCCTAGTCGAGTATTAACATTCAGGGATAATGTTAATGCAATAAGACTAGCATGTAGGTCAACTCGATGACTTGATCTCACAAGTCATGGATATAGAGATATCAAGTTGACACATGGGTATGCATTAGAGAACGTATACTGAATGACCCGCCATGAGAAAGTATCATGGATCGTTATATGAGTGTCATATACTTTCTCATGTGGCTATTAGTATGACTACTAGTCCTTAGACCTGAAGTCACCATGGTTCCCTACATAAGGAGTTATGTACTTTGGTTTCGTCAAACGTCACCCGTAACTGGGTGGACCATAAAGGCGATTACTGGGTATGTAACAAATTATGCGTTGGGATGTGAGTGATGTAGATGGGATCTATCCCTCCTATATGACGGGAGAGACATCGGTATTCTTGATAGAGTGAGACCACGAAGTGCATGGCCATGCCCAAATGAGTCAATATAGGATATTGAGCTCATTTGATTGAGTGAGTCTACTTGGAGTTTAAGATTTAGATTGATTAGAGGATGACATGGTCTATGCCTCACATTGATCAATCTAGATGTCTAGGATAGAAGAACACTTGTCATATATTGTGAGGAGTCACAATTAGTAGTCACAAGGTGATGTTGGATCTCAACATTCTTGTAACTTGGGTAGTAAAGATGTATTGCTAGATACCGCTCATTGCTTATGTTTCTAAATGAGTTTAGGGGCATTGCCAACGTTACAAGAACCTATAGGGTCACACACAAAGAACAAGTGGATGGAGATTAGGTTCATATGATGAACCAAGAGGATTAGATTCATTTGATGAATCAAATTAGATTAAGAGTAATCCTAATTGGGCTAATTGAGTTGGACTCAAGTTGATTCATGTGTTCAATGAGTCTAATTTAGATTATGACTCATTGAATCAATTTAATTAAATGAATTAGATTCATTATATTAAATTGGCTTGAATTAAATGGTTGGATTAGATCAACCATGAGAGAGATTAAGTCAAGTTTGACTTGACTTGAGAGGAAGATGAAGAGTCAAGTTTGACTTGACTTTATGCCACCTCATTGGTGAGTTGGCATTAAGTGGACCAATGATGATGCTCCACATCATCATGGTTACTTAAGTGAAGTGCCACCTCATGGGAGTTACCAAGAGTTGTGACTCTTGGTATTCCATGGAGGTTACAAACCACTTAATTAGATGAAAAGAGTTTCATTTTTGCAAGGGTAACTCTCATTCAAGTGATCTTCCTCCTCCTAAGCTCTCTTCTTGCTCCTTCTCTTCTCTTGCTCGTGGGTTTCAAGCAAGGGAGAAGAAAGGAGAGTGAATCTAATCCAAGAAGAAAGGTTAGTGAAAGTCACATAGAGATTTTAGAGGAGTGTGTTCTCTTCTTTTCCTTTCTTCTTCTTCCAATCCTACCCGAGAGCCCTAGAGAGTGCTAGCACACTTGTGGTGCTCTCTTCTCCATCCTTGAGTATTAGAGAACACTTCTTGTTCATGTGGATATCACTAGAGAGTTGTCTACGTTGACAACTTCGAGATCCGGCGTACCGTTGGACGAGCGGGATTTGCGAGGGCACACTTCAAAGGTATAAAATGTTTTTCCTTTGTAGATCTACTGTAGATCATAGTTTGAAACTCGTACTCGTATTTTCGAAAGTTTTCTTCGCATGGATCCAATGGCTATGACATGTATTTTACTTTGAATGGCTTGTACCAAAAGGGTGGGCTCCTTATGCGCCCCTAGGTCGAATTACGGGCCTAGTAAAGGGTGGGCTCCTTACGTGCCCCTAGGCCGAGCTACGGGCCTAGTTTCCTAGAAGGTTCAAGACTAGCTACCTTGGGTCTACTTAGGATGCGCGCATTATGTATGTATGTGGTACTAAGCCGGGCCCCTTTCATGTTGAGACTATTTTCAAGTACTATATGATATTGTTTTAAGACATCTCACACATGACATAAATCATGTTTTGAAAGGCATATTGCACATGACATTACCCATGTTTTAAAGGACATCTTGCATCCATGCTTACGATATGATATGAAATAATGCTTACAGTTATGCTATGATATGATGCCTTGATGTTGTGGAAAGAAATGTCATGATACTTTCATTTATGATATGATGTACACTTATGCTATGATGTGATATATGCCATGATATGATGATTTCTTATGCTATGATAGGATCTATACCATGATATGATGATTTCTTATGCTATGATATGATCTATACCATGATATGATGATTACTTATGCTATGATATGATTTATGCTATGATGTTACTTATACCATGATAAGATTTATGCCATAATATGTTGTTTACTTATGTCACGATATTATTGAAATTCATGCCATGATATGATATGTTTTTAATTATATGATGATATGAGCGTCATTTATTCTATGATGTATGATATGATGATTTTACATGATATGTCGGTTTTTGTGAGTAGGAAAGGATCTCACTAAGCCTTGAGTGCTTACAGATACTTTTCCTTGTACCACAGATAAAGGTAAAGGATGGATAAACTAGAGGAGCAGCAGGAAGGGGCAAGAGATGTGTGATGGTGACTTGGCTAAAGAAATAAAATGACCTGCTTAAGTGAACTTATGAATAATATGTTATGTTATGTTGATGTCTTCCATGATTCCCTATGCATGTGTTAGAAATGAATAATATGACTATTTAAGTTGAACCATGCTATTTCATGCTCATATGCTTAGTATGATTCTAGAAAAAAAAATAATATGCTTCCGCTGTATGTATGCTTATGTATGCTAAGAGTAAGAAAGTAACCCCGCCTCACACTAGGCAGGAGTGGGAAAGGGGCGAGCGTTACATTGCTATAAAGGGTTACACCGATGCTAGCTTCCAAACTGACAAGGATGTTTACATATCATAGTCAGGGTATGTATTTTGCTTAAATAGAGGTGTTGAAAGCTAGACGAGTTTAAAACAAAATATAGTTGTTGATTCTACAACAAAGTTTAAGGGCATTGCTGCCTCAACTGTTGCATTTTCGAATTTGAGCAAATGGTCCTCCAGGTTGGTCACTCCTCCATATTCTCCGATCGACAGGGATCAAAAATGACTCGACAATTTATCTTCTAAGATTTCTTAGGAGAACAATATGCTCACTCATTGACTCCGTTAATATATTGATGGAGGACAGCTGCATTTTCGAATTTGAGCAAGGGGTCCTCCGGGTCAGTCACTCCTCCGTAATCTTCGATTGATAGGGGATAGAAATGACTCAACAATTTATCTTCTAAAATTTCTTGGGAGAACGAGATGCTTGCTCATTCGAGAGAGTCGCTAGCCATCGAAGCTTTACCTTTCCTCATGTCATGGGCATGTGCATTTTCAGAAGGTAATCCTTGGGGCCTTTCCGCCCGACTCATATCATCAAGAGACGAATGGAATAGCACCCAGTTATATACGATCGGCAATGCGAGGACGAGCGAGAGGCTGGTCGAATGTGTTGGTGCTTGTGGGAAGGCAACCGAGGAGGATTGATCGTTTGATATCTGATTGAACCCTCCACTAGGGGTCCCACATTTGGCTTGAGGACTAGTCACAGATACAATCGGGTCGTTAGGAATAGGACACCTAGTCGCTGCTTGTTATTATTACACCAATCTTTTGGATCGAAAATGCTAGAGAGGGGTGAATAGCGCTCGTGACTTTCACTTTCGTATCAGAAGATTAAGAGTAAAACACAGCGAAAAAGTAAATAATAATGCAAACATGCAAACACCAAGTTTTTACTTGGTTCGGAGCCTGGGGCTGTAACACTCATAGGATCCCTAGCAATTTTATGAATTATATTCCCATGATTAAAATAGGCTTTATGTAGATTTTTCAAAAATAAAAAGGAAATAGAACCAAAAAGAGGCATAATCAAGGTTTGAACCTTGGACCTCTTGTTAGATGCATGTATGTGATAACCAGTAGCCCCAGCAGGGGTGTGCTGTTAGGAAAAGAAGGGAGATTGTAGTTAAGGTGAAGGCCCTTTCACTTAGAAGGAGACTTAGAAGGAAAAGTTTGAGTTGCCTTCTTCCTCCCTAATGAAAAGATGAATTTGCCTTCTTCCTTCATTTAGCATAAATAAGAGAAAGGGAAAGAGAACTTCATTTTTTTCTTCTCTCTTCTTCCTCCCTCCTTCTCTCCACCAAAAACCTAAGCCCTCACCTTCACCATTGCCGAAACCAAGCCAAAGGATTTCTTCTAGGGAAACTTCACAAAAGCAAGGGTACTTTTTATTAGTAAACCAAGCGAAAGGAAGTAAGTATCTATTGGTTAATCCTAGGAAAATGTACCAGTTTCACTGTACAAAAATTTTTGTACAAGTGTCGAACCTTTCCTTAAATAACCTATTGTGTTCTTTAGAAGTTAAATTAGGAATCACAGACGGAACTTAACATCATTGATTCCAAATTTAACTTATCTGTTCTTAATGGTTTAGATTTGAATCGCAAGCGGAACTTAACACTATTGATTCAAATCTACCTAAGTTATTAATTTCATTAAATATTAATTTCCAAAATTGGCTTCTAGGACTGCATGGCGAGGCACATGGCCTTCTTGGATATGGGAGCAACCACCACCGCCTAGGCAAAGCCTTTTAAGGAAAGCTAATATTTAACTTCCTTAAATAACTCTAGGTTAACCAAAAAGAACAATCAAATCACAAATTCGAAAAAGAAGAAAACACAAACTCGAAAAATAAATTCGAAAAACTAGATCTAATTGCCTCTTGTATTTAGAATTCTTACAAAGAAAATAACTAGTATGATGCGGAAGAAAATTACTAGTTATACCTTCTCTTTGTAAGCTAATGACCTCGAGATCTTCTGCCGTATTCCTCGCCTTTTATGATTCTTTATGATGTATGATCTCTTATATGTTATAGTTTAAGTTTTCATGCTTCTTGTTGTATTAAAAGTTTAAGAACCTTACCCTTAGGGTTCGGCCAAGATTGAATGAAAGGTTTAGGGAAAAGTTTTAAAACCTAACTATGCTTGTTATGTTTCCTCATGAGGTATGATTCTTGATATATGGTTAGTTTAAGTTTCCATGCTTCATGTTGGGTTAAAAACCTAGAATCCTACATCTAGGTCTCGGCTATGTTGTGATTTAGGTTTTGTAGGAAGATCAAAATCCTAACCATGCATGATAATGACTTCTTATGATGTAATATGGATTTTATGTCACCACGTTATATGTTATGTACACTTGTGTCATCATGTTATGTTTTCTCTATGATATGCTAAATATTATGTGCACTTATGCCATCATGTATGTTTTCTCTAGGAAATGTTATATGTTATGTGCACTTTATGTCATTATGTTATGCAAGGCTTATGTATGATGAAAAGCCTAAGAGATGCTTCCCTTAAGTTGGGACTAAGAGCACTCTTTATGATATGACAAGAATATGATATGTCATGATATGACAAGAACATGATATGATATGAAACATGATATGTTATTTTACTTTGTATGGCTTGTACCGGGGATGGGCTCCTAAGTTGACCCTAGGTCGATGGTCAATGAAACGGGTCTAGTAAGGGATGGGCTCCTAAGTACCCCTAGGTCGATGGTCAAGGAAACGGGCCTAGTTCCTAGTAGGTTCAAGATTAGCTACCTTGGATCTATTTAGGATGCGCGTAAATTCATGTATGTGGTACAAAGTCGGGCCCTCATGATGAGATTATGTTTAAGTATTTATATGATATATATGTTTTCAAAGGACATCTTGCATATACTCATTTCATGATACATGTTTTCAAAGGACATCTTGCATATGTTTATTCATGCTAAATGTTTCTTTATGTTTTAGTAAGATGTTTCTTTTTTTTGAAAATATGTCTATGATGCCTCGATGATCATGCTACTACTTATGTATGAGTTTCTCACATGCTATGTTATGATTTACTTACATGAGTATGACTCTACTTTATGCTAGCATGCAAATTTATATCTAGATGTTGGTTAAATGAACATGTCACCACTTTATATTTAGATGCATGATTTATGTTTTGTGAGTAGGAAAGAATCTTACTAAGCCTATGTGCTTATAGTTTTATGTTTTTCTTGCACTGCAGAAAAGGGTAAGGAATGGCTACACTAAGAGGAGCAGCAGGAAGGGCGAAAGATGTGTGTGGAAGTGGCATGGTGGAAAGAAGATCTATTTTATATTTCAAGACTTATTCATTCTCTAAGTTTTGCTTATGAACTACTTTTCCTACTAGATACTTTTGGATGGTTTATACTTGATGTGAACTTATGTTTCATGTTTTATGCTTTAGTAAGATGATCATGTTGCAAGTAGTAAATATTGAATCAAGTTATATGCACTAGCATGTTGACACGTTTATTATGTTACATGATGTTATAGCTCACATGCCATGTTTTATTAGTATGCTTTTATGATAGCATGATCAGTAGTTAGTTTTTATATATATACTTCCGCTGCCATGATTTTCATATGCATATATATGTGTGTATGTATGATTCAAGTAAGTAACCCCGTCCCTCCCTTAGGGAAGTAGAAGGGGCGGGCGTTACAGGGGCGACTCCTACTCCAAGGCCCACGCTCATTAAGCATTTACTTTGGGAAATCACTATCAATCCATAAATATTACAGTTTATAGTACAACGATTAAGTACAATAAAATCGTAACGAAAGTTATACCGACAATGAAAATAGTAGACTTTGAAGCTTCGGATTGTCGGTATCTTATCACAACTTTATCGAAACGTTTTCTAGCAATAAACAGAAGGAAGATCACAGATTTGAGTTGTTCCTTTGCTACTGCTCGAACCTACCTTATAAAGCATGTTGAGGGCGTCCTTAACCTCATTGAGGGCGCCTCCAATGCCCAGGTTGTTGGGTTTTTCGGGCCGTAAAAATCATTTTTTACGTTGCGGAAACCCCGAAACCCCAGCCACTGGATCCGTGCGAAGAATAAAATTTTGAAAAAAAACATTCACGTACGAGTTTCTAAGCCTAGATCTACAAGATAAGATCTTTACCCTTGATGTGAAGCCCATCGCTTAATCGCGCTCGTCCAAAGTTCGCCAGATCTCAAGAGTATCAAGGTAGATACTCCTCTATGTGTATCCACACAAGCAAGAGATGGAGAGAAACCACTAGGATGTGCTAGCACCCTTGATGGTCTCGGCAAAGATGAGGAGAGGGAGAGAAGAAACCTAGAGAGGAAGAAGAAGGAATGAATGCGAATCAATTCTCACTTGTAACTCCACCAAAAGTGGCCGGCCACCTTCAAGTGAGGAGTTATATACTCCATGGAATTTCAAGAGTCAAAAACTCTTGATCTCCCTCATGAGGTGGCACACCATGAAGTGGTCTTGATGATGTGGCACATCATCATTAGTCCACTTAATGCCAACTCACCAATGAGCTGGCAAATGGTCAAGTCAAACTTGACCCTTCATCTTCCTCTCAAGTCAAGTCAAACTTGACCACTTCTCTCCCTTGGTTGATCTAATCTAACCATTGGTTCAAGGCAATTTTAATTTAATGAATCTCTATTCATTGAATTAAATTAATTAAATGAGTCTAAGTCCAAATTAGACTCACTTAACACATGAACCAAATTGAGTCCAACTAAATTAGCTCAATTTGGATTACTCTTAATCCAATTTGGTTCATCACATGAACCTAATCCTTTAGGTTCATCAAATGAACCTAATCTCCATCTAATTGTTGGTGCAACCTTAGGTCAAGGTTGACCTGGTTGACCTGACTCGAGTTGGCCTGACTCGAGTTATATTTTGATGTTTCACTTAGGAAGATTGTTGGTGCAACCTTAGGTCAAGGTTGACCTAGTTGAGTAGTATTTTGATATTTGACACTCGTGGAAGAGTTGTATTCTTGATATGGGACAAGAATAGATGTTTGGGAGATTATTGGTGCAACCGTAGGTCAAGGTTGACCTGGTTGACCTGATTCGGAAAAGAGTCCAAGTATGGAGACTTGGTAACGGAAAAGTCCAAGCAGGGAACTTGGCACGGGAAAAGTCCAAGCAGGGAGCTTGGCACGTGAAAAGTCCAAGTGTGGAGACTTGGCACGGGAAAAGTCCAAGTATGGAGACTTGGCACTGGAAAAGTCCAAGTATGGAGACTTGGCACGGAGAAGTCCAAGCAGGGAGCTTGGCACGAGGGAAAGTCCTAACTGGGATGTTAGGCAGGTGGAAAGTCCTAACTGGGATGTTAGGCAGTTGGAAAGTCCTGGTGAGTGAAGCCAGGCAGTGAGAAAGTCCTAACTGGGATGTTAGGTAGTGTGGAAATCCTGGTGAGTGAAGCCAGGTGAAAGTCCGGGTGAGTGAAGCCAGGCAAGGGAAAATCCAGATGGATCAGGGATGATCGGACATCTGGTGTTGAGGAAAGTCCAAGTAGGTCAAAGGGATTGACCGGACACTTGGCGGGGAATTCTAGCAGGTCAAGGGAGTGACCAGATGCTAGGAATGAAGTACCAACAGGTCGAGGTTGACCGAATGTTGGTTTGGAAGGCTTGGGACTTGGTTTGGGCAAAAACCAAGTCACTAGTTATCTGATCGGTCTGGTGACCGATCAGTAACCGATCAGTGTGCTACTGATCGATATCTGATCGGTCTGCAGACCGATCAGAAGGTGATCATAGCGAGAAAGACGCCTGATCGGTCTGTGGACCGATCAGGAGCTTCCGATCGATCGTGGCGACCGATCAGGAGACGATGTCGCGGAAGGAAGAGCTTCAAAGCCAAGAGTTGGGATCGGTGCGTGGACCGATCCAGTGGCACGTTGATCGGTCCGCGGACCGATCAGAGCTGTTTCGTGTCTTGGGTGATCATCTGGACCGATCGGCTGATCGATCCATAGCCGATCGGTTCTAGCCGTTGCAACGCAACGGCTAGTTTCTTCGATGTTTCTTCTTGGTATAAAGGAGGCGAGGGCATCTTACGTACTCGCTTCTCTTCTGCTACAGAGCTGCTATTATGGTGCTTGAGCTTTGTTGAGCTCTTCTTCGCAAGCTTCGCGTGAGCTTCTTTGGCGTCTGAGAAGCTGTTGCTTCTTCAACAGTCGACAAGAAGGCAAGGGTTGCTTACATTTGCTGTGTATTTACTTCTTGCTTCTCTTGTATTTGTACTCCTTATCTTGCTGTTGCAAGAAGTAGTTGTGGCGAGGTTTCTCCACCCATAAGGAGCTCATATTTAGCCGGTTCTCCGGGGACTCATCACGAGTAGGCTTCGTCCACCATACGGACACGCCGAGGAGTAGGAGTTCATCTCCGAACCTCGTTACATCGGTTTGTTTTTCTTCTCCTTAGTTTCTTCCTTGTATTTCCGCTGCGACTAACCCTAACTGTAGGAAGAACGCGAGAATTTGGGGCGGCTATTCACACCCCCCTCTCTAGCCGAGTACGAACGATCCTAACAAGTGGTATCAGAGCGAGGCCGCTCTTCGACGGATCAACACCCGGGGAGCACGGGCTAGAGATGGATCTCTATGGAGAAGATGTCACGATTCAACCCTTCTACGAGTCTCACGACAACTTCACATATTGGAAGGTAAGGATGATGTATTTTCTTAGGACTAATATGTTAAATTGGTTTTGTGTACAAGAAGGGTTTTCCCCTCCGATGGATGAGGAAGGAAAACCTATCAAGAAGAAGGAGTGGACGAAAGAGCAAATCCGACAATCCGAAATCAATGACGAGGTAACAAAAATTATTGAATTTGCTTTACCTAATAATGTTTTGTGCAAGATAGATAGGTACAACAACGCCAAGGAATTGTGGAACAATTTGGCAAAATTCCATGAAGAGGAGCCTAGTGAGCCAAGTAGCTCACATCATGGAGGAAGCGAATTGGGAGTTGAGGGCTACTCAACATCCAAGGAAGAAGAGGAGAGCTCTTGTTCAAGATCGGAGCAAGAAGAGGCATCTACCTCCGGAAGGGATGAAGAAGAAAGCTCATCTACATCCACAACCCTAGGTAACTCAAACACTGTGATTTCAAGCAAATTACACATAAGGTATTTTGAGTGTAGGAAGTTTGGGCACTACAAGAGTAAGTGTCCAAAGAGGGTTAGAAAGACTCCACCGGCACCAAAGGTCAAGGAAGCCGGAGTCCCAACATGCAAGAGCAAGAAGCACGTGGTGTGCTTCCAATGCAAGCAACGGGGACACTATAGGAGTCAATGTCCAAGGGGGAGGCAACCTCACAAGGACAAGAGGCCAAACACATGTAAAGGGGGAGCTAAGGCAAACCCTAAGGTAACATTTAAAGCTCATTCTTGCAATTCTAGTAGGATGCATGCTAGTAGTCTTATTGCCATTGTCAATAATGATAAGCATGTTAACACTAGAAATCGATACATGTGCTTAGGAGCCAAGCATGTTAGCCTAGATAAGAACAATTCTAGAAATGCTAACCCTAGAATTAACTCATCTAAGGCTAAGGAAAATCTAGATAGAAATCCCAAATCATCTAGACACATGCCTAGGAATACCTCAAAGAAAAATGATAAATCAAAACTTGAGGTATTAGAGAAAGAAAATCAAGTCTTGAGGTCAAGACTTGACTCTCTAGAAAAGGCTCTTAAGGATTTGACTCTAGGGTCTAGGGGTCAAAAACCCAAGTCCAAGGACAAGAAAGGTTTGGGTCACAAACCTAAGTCCCAATTGGTCAAGCCCACTTATCATAATGTTTCATTCGATTATGGAACAAAACCTAGGGCTAGGAAGACCATTACCAAGGTCACAAGTGGAGTCACCCCTATAGTTGACCTTGATGAGACCCAAATGACCAAGGCTTTAAAGCCTAAGAGGGTCATTAGGAGGGTTGCTAGGGAAGTTATCCCTAGTGAATATTTAGTGAACCCAATGAGCTCTAATAGGTATTGGGTTCCTAGGAGCATCTTCTCTACCCCATAGATGGGTTAGAGAGTGTCAACTCCGATTAGAAGGGTAGTTAACCCAACTTTGAGGAAATTGACACTCAAGGAGCATTTTCAAGGTTTTGAGAACTTTTGAAAATGAAATGGAATTATCATTTACTCCTTTGAAGAGTTAAATGTGCCTAAAGATTGGAAATTTCATTTTTAATCTCAATTGGCATAATTTGGGAAAATCTAGAGAACTCTCGAGGAAAAATGAAACATGCCAAGTTTTGAGGATAAATTTGATCTTTAAGTGGCATGAATTAATCTAGAGTTCAAGAAGTGTCAAAATTAGGATTTTGGCATTTTGGGTCAATCTAGGATTAAATTTGAAGTTAGCCAAGTGGTTAAGGATACTTAGATAGGTAATCTAGGTATATTTATTTATGCTAAATCTTGCCATGATTGTTTGCCCTCACATGTCATGACATCATGTTTAGTTTCATTATCATTTGAAATGTCATGATAATGCTTAGGCTAGTTTTTATGTCATGTTTATTTAAGTTTCAAACTTTATGCCATGACATCATGACATTGGCACATGTTTTCATTTATGATACCATTTTATGCCATGTCATCATCTCTTGCATTAATAATCAATTGAATTGATTTAAGGATGAAAAACACATTTTGATATTGAGATCAAATTTGTGTTTAGAAAATGCATGAGACCTTAGTCTAAGATACCTAAACTCATATCTCACATCAAAATTGTCATGGATGTGTTTGATACACTTTAGATGTGTGTGAGATATTAGGATCATGAATTAGGATCAAGGTGCATAGTTCTTGTACCTAGATGAGCCTAATTCAAGAAATGGAGGATCATAGGGAAAGCTTGTGTACAAGTCATGTACATTTAGCCCTAAGATTATGGTCCTAAATTAAAAGGTTTAAAATCATTTTGAAATTGATTTGGAAAACCTTGATGAAGCCATCTTAGTGATTGCATTCATCATTGAACATTGTGATACAAAGTTGAGTTAAACTTGAACTATTTCAAAGTTTTTGAACTTTGTATCAAGATTGAAAAATGGAAGTTATTTTCATAGAAAACTATTTTTCCATGATAGTATATGGAGGAATGTATCCACAAAATTTCATAATTTTTTGAATTTTCTGGAATTTTCTAGGAGTTTCTGAATTTCGGGAAATTTTGATCTCAGTGTCTGGATCGGTCCGGGGACCGATCCAGGGAAGATCTGATCGGTCTGCGGACCGATCCAGTGAGATCCAGGAGCTTGGTGCGATCGGTCTGGTGACCGATCAGTGACGATCCAGTGCGATCGATGAAGCATGGATCGGTCTGGGGACCGATCTAGGGGGTTTTTGATCGGTCTTAGGACCGATCAGTGCGTGCCAGTTTCTGATTTTCAGCAGGTGTCTGAAATTTCAGCTTTTGGGAGTTGAGTTTCGGGTTTCTAAAGGTTTGAAACTCTCCAAGACATTGTTGGTGTAATGGTCAAGGGGGAGTTGACCTTTAGGGGGAGTTTTTACCTAATTGTCAAGGGGAGTTGACTCTTAGGGGGAGTTTTTACTCCTTAAGACTTTTGAGGATTAGTGACATAGGATTGTCACTAAGTTGATTGTTGAGTTTAGTATCAAGGGAGAAATTAAGAGTTTCAATGAAAGGTATGGGACTTTCATTAGGAGGAAACTCTTGACCTTGATTCTCTCTTTTTGATGTGTGTCAAAAAGGGGGAGAGTGTTGGAGAATGGGAGAATGTTCTAGATAATGTTCAAGGAAGAACATTGAAGAACATTGGGAAACCTAAGTTAGGTTATCGGATTAACCTAACTTGATTATGGTTTTGTCAAACATCAAAAAGGGGGAGATTGTTGGTGCAACCTTAGGTCAAGGTTGACCTGGTTGACCTGACTCGAGTTGACCTGACTCGAGTTGTATTTTGATGTTTGACTTAGGAAGATTGTTGGTGCAACCTTAGGTCAAGGTTGACCTAGTTGAGTTGTATTTTGATGTTTGACACTCGTGGAAGAGTTGTATTCTTGATATGGGACAAGAATAGATGTTTGGGAGATTATTGGTGCAACCGTAGGTCAAGGTTGACCTGGTTGACCTGATTCGGAAAAGAGTCCAAGTATGGAGACTTGGCAACGGAAAAGTCCAAGCAGGGAACTTGGCACGGGAAAAGTCCAAGCAGGGAGCTTGGCACGCGAAAAGTCCAAGTGTGGAGACTTGGCATGGGAAAAGTCCAAGTATGGAGACTTGGCACTGGAAAAGTCCAAGTATGGAGACTTGGCACGGAGAAGTCCAAGCAGGGAGCTTGGCACGAGGGAAAGTCCTAACTGGGATGTTAGGCAGGTGGAAAGTCCTAACTGGGATGTTAGGCAGTTGGAAAGTCCTGGTGAGTGAAGCCAGGCAGTGAGAAAGTCCTAACTGGGATGTTAGGCAGTGTGGAAATCCTGGTGAGTGAAGCCAGGTGAAAGTCCGGGTGAGTGAAGCCAGGCAAGGGAAAATCCAGATGGATCAGGGATGATCGGACATCTGGTGTTGAGGAAAGTCCAAGTAGGTCAAAGGGATTGACCGGACACTTGGCGGGGAATTCTAGCAAGTCGCTAGGAATGAAGTACCAACAGTCGAGGTTGACCGAATGTTGGTTTGGAAGGCTTGGGACTTGGTTTGGGCAAAAACCAAGTCACTAGTTATCGATCGATCGGTGACCGATCAAGAACCGATCGATGTGCTACTAATCGGTATCGATCGGTCTGCGAGACCGATCGGTGATCGATAGCCGCGAGAAGCGCCGATCGGTCGTGGACCGATCGAAGCTTCCGATCAATCGTGGCGACCGATCGAGACGATGTCGCGAAGGAAGAGCTTCAAAGCCAAGAGTTGGGATCGGCGTGGACCGATCGGGAGACCGATCAGACAGCGATCAGTGTGCCTCTGTGAGCTTACTGATCGGTCTGGGGACCGATCAGCGCAGGGCCTGATCGGTCCACAGACCGATCAGGGTTCTAGCCGTTGCAACGCAACGGCTAGTTTCTTCGCTGTTTCTTCTTCGCAGGTATAAAGGAGACGAGGGCATCTTCTGTGCTACAGCTTCTTCCTCTTCTCTTCTGCTACAGAGCTGCTGTTCTGGTGCTTGAGCTTTGTTGAGCTCTTCTTCGCAAGCTTCGCGTGAGCTTCTTCCTTCGGCTGGGACTCCGACTGAGCTGCTGCTGTGGTTGGCGTCTAAGAAGCTGTTGCTTCTTCAACAATCGACAAGAAGGCAAGGGTTGCTTACATTTGCTGTGTATTTACTTCTTGCTTCTCTTGTATTTGTACTCCTTATCTTGCTGTTGCAAGAAGTAGTTGTGGCGAGGTTTCTCCACCCATAAGGAGCTCATATTTAGCCGGTTCTCCGGGGACTCATCCACCGACGGATTGGTAGGCTTCGTCCACCTTACGGACACTTCGAGGAGTAGGAGTTCATCTCCGAACCTCGTTACATCGGTTTGTTTTTCTTCTCCTTAGTTTCTTCCTTGTATTTCCGCTGCGACTAACCCTAACTGTAGGAAGAACGCGAGAATTTGGGGCGGCTATTCACACCCCCCTCTCTAGCCGAGTACGAACGATCCCAACACTAATTTCCCTTTGTGTGTGACCCTATAGGTTCTTATAACGTTGACAATACTCCTAAACCAATTTAGAAGCATAAGTAATGAGCGGTATCTAGCAACACATCATTACTACCCAAGTTATAAGAATGTTGAGATCCAACATCACCTTGTGACTACTAATTGTGACTCCTCACAATATATGACAAGTGTCCTTCTATCCTTGACATCTAGATTATCAATGTGAGGCATAGACCGTGTCATCCTCTAATCAATCTAAATCTTGAATCTCAAGTAGACTCACTCAATCAAATGAGCTCAATATCTCATATTGACTCATTTGGGCATGGTCATGCACTTAGTGGTCTCACTCTATCAAGAAAATCGATGTCACTCCCGTCATATAAGAGGAATAGATCCCATCTACATCACTCACATCCCTCCACATAATTTGTTACAGACCCAGTAATCGCCTTTATAGTCCACCCAGTTACGGGTGACGTTTGACGAAGCCAAAGTACGTAACTCCTTATGTAGGGAACCATGGTGACTTCAGGTCCAAGGACTAGTAGTCATACTAATAGCCACATGAGAAAGTATATGACACTCATATAACGATCCATGATACTTTCTCATGGCGGGTCATTCAGTATACATTCTCCAATGCATACTCATATGTCAACTTGATATCTCCATATCTATGACTTGTGAGATCAAGTCATCGAGTTGACCTACATGCTAGTCTCGTCACATTAACATTGTTCCTGAATGTTAATACTCGACTAGGAAAGATTAAGAGTAGTGTTCCCTATATCATCTCACTATCGATTCAACCAATCAATTTATATAGGTAAGAACCTTCTACTCAAGGACGCTATTATACTTAGTTATTTGGCACTAATACAAGTAAGTATAATAACCAAAACAAATGCCTTTATTTATATACAAGAATATGATACAACGAGTCCATACAATAATCATCAAATGATTGGCTCTAGGGCTCTAACTAACAATCTCCCACTAGCACTAGTGTCAATCAGTGTAGGCTCTAAGGCCTAATCACCTAGTGTGACCATCATGCTTTCTCTATGCTAAAGCCTTGGTCAAGGGATCTGCGATGTTAGTCTTTGTAGGTACTCTGCAAATCTTCATATTTCCTCTCTCGATAATCTCTCGAATGAGATGGAAACGCCGTAGTATGTGTTTGGTCCGCTGGTGTAAGCGAGGTTCCTTAGCCTGCGCAATTGCTCCATTGTTGTCACAATAGAGCTCAATAGGGTCAGCGATGCTAGGAACCACCCCAAGTTCAGTGATGAACTTGCGGATCCAAACTGCCTCCTTTGCTGCTTCTGATGCAGCAATATACTCGGCCTTTGTCGTAGAATCAGCTATTGTGTCCTGCTTCGAACTCTTCCAGCTCACAACACCACCATTTATGCAAAACACGAACCCTGACTGCGATCGATAATCATCCTGGTCGGTCTGGAAGCTGGCATCACTGTAACCCTTTATAGCTAGCTCATCATCGCCTCCATATATCAAGAAATATTCTTTAGTCCTTCTCAAGTACTTAAGAATATTCTTGACCGCTATCCAGTGACTTTCACCTGGATCTGACTGGTATCTGCTCGTTATGCTCAAAGCATACGAGACATCAGGACGAGTACATAGCATGGCATACATGATAGATCCTATAGCTGAGGCATAAGGGATCTGATCCATGCGGTCTCTCTCCTCTCTAGAAGAGGGACCTTGAGTCTTCGAAAGACTCACGCCATGTGACATCGGCAAAAATCCCTTCTTGGAGTTCTGCATGGCAAACCGTAGGAGTACCTTGTCAATATATGTACTCTGACTTACACCAAGCAACCTCTTAGATCTATCTCTATAGATCTGTATGCCTAGAATGCGGGATGCTTCACCTAAGTCTTGACAGACTGTAGCAAAGGGATGTCTTTCCCAATGAGCAGTATGTCATCCACATACAATATGAGGAAGATAACTATGTCCCCTACAACCTTCTTGTAGACACAAGGTTCATCTTCATTCTTGATGAAACCAAACTGTTTGATTGCATCATCGAATCGAAGATTCCAGCTCCGAGAAGCTTGCTTTAGTCCATAAATGGACCTATGCAACTTGTATACTCTTATAGTATGCTGTGGATCTACAAAACTCTCAGGTTGTGTCATGTACACATCCTCGAGCAGGTTTCCATTCAGAAACGCGGTTTGACATCCATCTGCTATATCTCATAGTCATGGTATGCTGCAATAGTAAGCATGATCCGAATGGACTTAAACATCGCTACTGGAGAAAAGGTTTCATCATAGTCAATACCATGAATTTGCTTGAAACCTTTAGCTACCAAGCAACCCTTATAGATAAGTCCATCCATGTCAGTCTTTCTCTTAAAGACCCACTTACACCCGATGGGTTTGATCCCTTCAGGTGGATCAACCAAAGTCTATACTTGGTTAGTGTACATGGATTCTATCTCGGATCTCATGGCCTCTAGCCATTTCTCGAAATCTGGTCTCATCACAGCTTCTTGATAGGAGGTGGGCTCATCCTCTATGAGCACAACGTCATCATGGTCAGACAAGAGAAATGAATATCTCTCAGGCTGACAACGTACCCTATCAGACCTGCGAAGAGGTATGTCTACTTGAACTGGTTGTTGTTCCTCAACTCCTTGTGGAACAACATCATCCACAACACTTTGTGGTTCTAGTTCAACTTCCATTGAGGCTTCAGTGCTATTGTTCGCATCTTGAACTTCTTCAAGATCGAACGTACTCCCACTAGTCTTTCTAGAAACAAAATCCCTTTCTAGAAATACCCCAGTCTTAGTCACAACTACCTTGTGTTGACTGGGAATATAGAAGTAATATCCCTTAGTTTCCTTGGGATATCCAATAAAATAGCACTTGTCGGATTTGGGTCCCAATTTGTCCGAGACTTGACGTCGAATGTAAACCTCACAACCCTAAATCCTCATAAAAGACACATGAGTATCTCTCCTAGTCCATATCCTATATGGTGTCTTTATTACAGCCTTAGATGGAACTCGGTTGAGAATGAAGGCTGCTGTGTCTAGAGCATAGCCCCAAAGATACATAGGAAGATCTGTGTGACTCATCATAGATCGTACCATATCTAATAAGGTACGATTCCTCCTTTTGGATACACCATTCCACTGTGGTGTTCCAGGAGGAGTGAGTTGAGATAGAATCCCACACTCAGCTAGATAGTCACGAAACTCATGGCTAAGGTATTCACCACCTCGATCTGATTGAAGTATCTTAATACTTTTACCAAGCTGGTTTTGTACTTCATTCTTGAATTCTTTAAACTTTTTAAAGGATTCTGACTTATGTGTCATCAGGTACACATAACCATATCTACTGAAGTCATCAGTAAATGTAATGAAGTACTTATAACCACCTCTAGCGGTGACATTGAAAGGGCCACATACATCACTATGTATAAGACCTAACAAGTCAGTCGCTCTCTCACTGTGTCCACTAAAGGGAGTCTTGGTCATCTTGCCAAGAAGGCATAACTTGCATGTCTCATATGATTCAAAATCAAATGAGTCCAGCAAACCATCTTTATGGAGCTGGGATAAGCGTTTGTCATTTATATGACCTAAGCGACAATGCTAGAGATAGGTTTGATTCATGTCATTTGACTTGAACCTCTTGGTACTTAGGTTATAGATAGGGTTTTCAAGGTCTAAAATATAGAGTCCGTTTATCAGAGGTGCACTGCAATAGAATATATCATTTAAATAAACTGAACAACATTTGTTCTTTATTATAAATGAAAAACCTTTCTTGTCTAAACAAGAAATTGATATAATGTTCTTAGTTAAAGAAGGCACATAACAACAATCATCCAATTCTAGTACAAGCCCAGAGGGCAGAGATAGAGAATAAGTTCCTACAGCAATAGCAGCAACCCGTGCTCCATTGCCTACTCGTAGGTCTATCTCGCCCTTCGTCAATGCTGTAATGTCCGCCCTCCCTGCTAACCCTAAGGGACGGGGCTACGATACTCCATGTACAAATTTTTCTTTTTAAAACAGCGGAAGACTTAAAATAATTTTCTTAGTTTAATAAAAAACTTTTCTTTTGTTTTTCTTTTCATCAAATCCGAACTACACTATCATGGCATCAATAACATGATATCAAAATTAATAGAAACATAATATCAGGTCACACATACGGTACTACAATTCATGATACCAAAGCATAGTTCTTTAAAAGTTTTTAAAGCAGGTTCTGATTTAGTTTCCTAGCCACTGCCACACACATCTCCTTGCCTCTCCTGCTGCTCCTTTAGCTCATCCAGCTTTTTCCTTTATCTGTGATACAAGGAAAGTAAGCTATGAGCACTCATGGCTCAGTAAGTTCCTTTCCTACTCACTAAAACCGAAAATCATCACATGATCAAAGAATGTCTCAACATAACATGATCTCAACTAGTCATGGCATAACATATCATACTCTTTAAGCATATCATGCAACATAACAAAATCATAACTAGTCATGGTATATCATCTCTTAAAGCATAGCATGAAACATAACATAATCATATCTAATCATGGCATATCATAGTATCATCATAAGGTGGCATGGCATATCAAGCTCTTAAAGCATAGCATGAAACATAACATGATCATATCTAATCATGGCATATCATAAATCATAGCATCATCACAACATGATCATAAGGTATATGCAATATGATTTTGAAAACATGTATCCGAAAAACATGTGTATGTCTCATGATCTTTAAAATCATTTCTCCTGACATATATACTTGAACATAATATCAACATAATCAGGGCCCCCGCTTGTACCACACATAGATAAATCACGTAGATATGCGCGCTTTCTAAGTATATCCAAGGTAGCAAGTCTTGAATCATACTAGGAACTAGGTCCGGATCACACAGCCATAGACCTAGGGGCGTACTAAGGAGCCCATCCCTTTGTTTTTACTAGCCTGGATCACACAGCCAAAGGCCTAGGGGCTGATTAGGAGCCCACCCTTGGTACAAGCCTTACAAAGTAAAGTAGCATGTATAAAAATGCATCATTTAGTCACATAGCATATCATAGAAGTATGCATCACTTAGGCATACATTATGTCATAAAAGTATGCATCACTTAGGCATACATCATATCATAAATAGTATGCATCACTTAGGCATACATCATGTCATAAAAAGTATGCATCACTTAGGCATACATCATATCATAAATAGTATGCATCACTTAGGCATATATCATGTCATAAAAAGTATGCATCACTTAGGCATACATCATATCATAAAAGCATGCATATTTTCACCACATAGCATATCATGAGAGCATGCATATTTTAGGCACATAGGATATCATCAAAGCATGTATTTTTCTATCCACATAGCATATCATGAAAGCATGCATATTTTAAGCACATAGCATATCATCAAAGCATGCATATTTCTATCCACATAGCATATCATGAAAGCATGCATATTTTAAGCACATAGCATATCATCAAAGCATGCATATTTCTATCCACATAGCATATCATGAAAGCATGCATATTTTAAGCACATAGCATATCATCAAAGCATGCATATTTCTATCCACATAGCATATCATGAAAAGTATAAATCACAAGCATACATGTTTAAGCATAAGGGTGTATCATGTGATTATACTATCATAAGAAACATGGTAACATAGTTAGCTTGGGTTCTAAGCTTCCTAATCCCTTGGGTTCTTATCATGGTCGAACCCCCCCCCCCCCTTAGATCTCAATTTAGGTAAAAACAACCTCCAAGCATGTGGAACCTAAATTATCATCACATCAATTTCATAGGAAGCATTATAAGCATGATTAACTTGGTTTCTAAGTTCTCCAAGTCCCTAAACTTCATGTGGCCGAACCCTATCAGGTGTGAAACAAGGTACCAAATGTCATGAAAGCATGGAAACCTTAAACCATATTTATAGCATTTTTTTTCCAAGTAACATAGTAAGCATATTTGAGCTAGTTCCTAAGTTCTTCAAGCCCTTAACATATGTCATGGCCGAAATTTAACAAGTATTCATTAGGGCCAAAAGCAAGCATACAAGCATGTGAACTTGAACTAACATCATGTATAAATTCATAATAAGGCATCATACAATGGGTATGGCCGAAACTTACCCTAGCCTCATTTTAGGTCATTAAACAACATATAGCATGAGAACTTTGGCTTTCTACTTATCATATTTCATGTGGAGTGACATGAGCATATTTAATTTTTGTTCTAGGGTTTCTAGGGCATCTATCCCTTCATGGCCGAAACATACAATGGTCCATTTAGGTCATGGAAAAATTATACAAGCATGTGACACAATCAACATATTATTATATTTCCATAAGAAGGATTTTTAACACAATTGGTTTCAATTCTAAGGCCTCTAGGTCATTTAAACCCTACTTGGCTGAGACTCATCAGTGTTTAAATTTTCTTCAAATAGCCTAAAAGCATAGGAAGTCATACAAGTTTCATAGCATGTATAAAGACAAGCATAATAAACATTCATGTGAATTGTGTCTTAGGCTTCCTAGGTTTCTTTCCTTTTCTTTTATTTTTCCTCATGGCCGAAACCTACCAATCTCTAAACTAGGTTTTAAGTGGCCTAAAGCATGGAAAACCTAAGTAAGTTTCATGGAAAAAATTACTAAGAACATCATATACAAATTTGGTTCATAAACAAGCTAGGACCCTTGTGATCTTACATGTCATATATCATGTAACTAAATTCTCTATACCCTAATTAAGCATGAGAGCATTAAACAACTTTCATATCTTAACATCACAGAGGTCTTGAGCATGTTAAAATTTTGTTTAAGCTTTTCTGAGCTATCCATCTTATCATGGCCAAAAATCTTAATGAAGAGTTCATGAATTTCTAGCAATATTCAACATGCAATTCTTTAAGAGAACTCTATATTATATCATGTAAATATGGTTACTTAAATTTAAAGGTCTTCCTAACCCTAAGCTCTTTTCTTGGCCGAAACATATGAGTGGATTTCTTTTGGTTCCAAGTAACTTTCAAGCAAGAAAAACCAATAAAAGACCCTTAGTAATTCATGGAGGGAATCTTGTACTAGTTTGGTTAAACAATGATTTCCCTAACCTTTTTAAAATATTTTTGGCCAAAATTCTAGGGTTAGGTACTCCTCTGACCAAGCATCATATAGGTATAAAACATGAAGGAAAACCTTCCTACATAGCATAGAAAAATATCATGAAATGAGGACTTGTTTAAACCTTCCTAGATTTGAAAACTCTTCTTTGGCCGAATTTTTTCTTAAATTCTATTCTAGGTTTTCTAATCCTCATAAAATCCGAAAAGCACATAAAACGCCTTGTACCACAGGTGAGGGGAAGCTTACATCCTTTTCGCTTGTGGATCTAAGGTGTGGTGATGGAAGAAGTAGCCTCTTCTTCTAGTTCCCTTCCCTTGATTCCCTTGCTAAGTCATCCTTGTATCTTAGGCTTTCTTAGGAGAAAACCTTGGCTTGGGGCCGAAGATGGAGGAGAGGGGACTGAGGGTTCGGTGAGGGAGAGGGAGGATGAGGGAAAATGAGAGAAAAATAGAATTTTCCCTTTACATCATCTTTTTTTTTTATATTAAGGGGGAAGAGGTAGCAAAATTTGTTTTTGCTTTCCTTCTCCTTTAAACCATTTTCTATTTTATTTTATTTATTTTATTTTCTAATTTATTCTCATCATTTATGATGAGAACAAGGGGGAATGAATCCCCTTCATTCTCCCTTTAATGTCACGGCAAGAGAGGGAAAAAGAGAGAAAAAGGGAGGAAGGCAAGTTGCCTTTCTCTTGCTCTTTTCTTGCTTTCTCTTCTTAGATCTTTACTCCTATCTTTATCATGCATTCCCTTTCCTTGCTATCAATATCTTCTCTCTATCCCAATTGGTTTGTTCTAATTAATTCTATAAATTATAATATAAGAGGTTCAAGGTTCAATCCTTGACCTCCTCTCCTTTTTATTTCATTTTATTTCTTTTTGCTTCAACTCACTTCTTATTATTTTTCTAAGGCAAAATCCCACATTCATATGCTTACCTTAAAAGCTTAGTGGGTGTTACAGTACCCCGTACCTCATAAAAAGTTCATCCTCGAACTTTAAAATAGTTACATCAGGTGGCACTGAACTTTCGGCTGAGTGCATCGGCCACTTTATTCGCCTTTCCTGGGTGATAAAGAATCTCGCAGTCGTAATCTTTAACTAGCTCGAGCCATCGGCGTTGCCTCATATTCAGGTCTTTTTGCATGAAGAAATATTTCAGACTCTGATGGTCGGTATAAATCTTACACTAAGCTCCATATAAATAATGTCTCCATATTTTGAGAGCGAAGACCACGGCTGCTAGTTCTAAGTCGTGAATGGGATAATTCTTCTCATGCTCTTTAAGTTGTCTAGAAGCGTAGGCAATGACTTTGCCATCTTGCATGAGTACAGCTCCAAGTCCTGTGATGGAAGCATCGCTGTACATATCGAAGCCTCTGTTGGTTTCCGGGAGAGTAAGAATCGGAGCACTGGTCAGTCTCCTTTTTAATTCCGCGAAACTCTTCTCGCAAGCTTCTGTCCATTCATACTTTGTATTTTTCTTGGTGAGGGTTGTCATAGGGGCTGCGATTTTGGAGAAATTCTCTACGAATTTCCTGTAATAACCTGCTAGCCCGAGAAAACTCCTGACTTCGCTGGCATTCCTTGGTCTGTTCCAGTTATTTACAGCTTCAATTTTGCTTGGATCCACCATAACTCCATCTTTGGAGATGACATGACTTAGGAATATTACCCGGTCAAGCCAAAACTCGCATTTGGAGAATTTTGCATATAGTTGTTTCTCTTGAAGGATCTGTAGTACAGTATTCAGGTGTTCAGCATGTTCTTCTGGGGTTCTCGAGTAGATAAGTATATCATCAATGAAGATTATTACAAATTTATCAAGATATACCGTAAATACTCAATTCATTAGGTCCATAAATACTGCAGGAGCATTGGTTACTCCGAAAGGCATAACTATGAACTCATAGTGTCCATATCGGGTTCGAAATGCTGTTTTTGGTATATCATCTGGTTTCACCTTCACTTGATGATAACCGGATCGTAGGTCTATCTTTGAGAAAACGGTCGCACCCTTCAGTTGATCGAACAGGTCATCGATCCGTGGGAGTGGGTACCGGTTCTTGATCGTCACATTATTCAGCGCTCGGTAGTCTATACACATTCGCATAGACCCATCCTTCTTCTTTACGAACAGCACTGGAGCTCCCCATGGAGAGTGACTAGGACGAATAAGTCCCTTGTCGAGTAATTCGGATAACTGTTCCTGAAGCTCCTTTAATTCAGCCGGAGCCATACGATAAGGTGCCTTTGAGATCGGCTGAGTACCAGGAATCAATTTGATCTCGAATTCTATCTCTCATCAGGGGCCAACCCTGGTAGTTCATCAGGAAATACTTTTGGATAGTTGCATACTACCCTGACATCCTCTAGCTTCGGGTCTTTGACTTGATTGGTATCAACCACATGTGCTAGAAACCCCATACATCCTTTATCTAACATCCTTTGTGCTTTAATAGATGACAATAACTTCTCCGTTCCTTTCGGTTCACGTAAAACTCAAACTCTGGTTCATTTTCGGGTCGGAAAATCACTTTCCTTTTGCGGCACTCGATTGAAGCGCCGTATTTGCTAAGGAAATCCATGCCCAATATTATGTCATAATCCTGCATATCAAGTACTATCAGATTGCAGTAGAGTTCTCTGTTTACGATCCGAATGAGTACTGCTTGCAGCATATGGTCCGATGGCATAATCTCCCCGGATGGTAAGTTTGTTAAGAATGTGTCCTCTAGAGTTCGGAGTGGTATATCTAGCTTCTTCATAAAAGGTGTTGAGACGAACGAGTGTGTTGCCCCGGTATCAAATAATACTACAGCATACTGATTGTAAATAAGTAGCTGACCTGTGACAACAGTAGAGGCATTCGCCACGTCTTCCTTGGTAAGTGAGTAGACTCTGGCGTTCGTCATAGTGGGAGGGGCCTCCAATCTTCCTTGGCTGATTGAAGTCCCTTCTATGGCAGTATGCATCTGGTGCAGTTGTGCAGGGGTACTCATATTCTGGTTGTTCTGCAGAGGTAGTGCCTGAGACTGAGTAGGGCAATTTCTTGCCAAATGACCTTCCTTTCTGCAGTTGTAGCACTTTCTGGTACTTAGGAGACATACTCCCGAATGCATCTTTCCACATGTG
This sequence comes from Zingiber officinale, assembly GCF_018446385.1. Lineage (NCBI taxonomy): Eukaryota > Viridiplantae > Streptophyta > Magnoliopsida > Zingiberales > Zingiberaceae > Zingiber > Zingiber officinale. The sequence continues at coordinate 29,797,335 of NC_055986.1, read as the reverse complement.
GCACACTGAGGGTACTTGGTTTGCTTATTGGCCGGACCACCTTTTGTGTTGTTCCACTGTTTCCTCTTTCCACCTGAGTTTCCTTTCCAGTTGGTTCTGGTATTGTGCGATTTTTGTCCTCCGGTCAGTGCTTGGTTCTTGCCCTTGTTCATTGCTTTCTGGTAGTGCTCGGTAATTAGGGCACTGCTGATTAGCTCCTCTGCAGTCTGCGGTCTATTAACTCCGCCGGCTACGTTCAGAGCGATCTCGGGTCGGAGCATCTTTAACATTAATCGAACCCTTTCTCTTTCAGTGCTGACCAGTTCTGGGCACAGACGCGCTAGGCGGTTGAACTTCTTGACGGCTTCGTTGACTGACAGATCACCTTGCCGGAACTCAGTGAACTCGTCATAGTGCTTGTTGGTCACTTGCATATGGAAGAATTCTTCTAAGAACTCTGTCTCAAAATCCGTCCACTGCATCTGGTTTATTTGTCTTTTCACTTTTACTCGGTCCCACCACATCCGGGCATCTCCGGTAAGGCAGAACGACGCGCATTTGACCTTCTCGTGTTCAGGCCAGTCCAGTAGTTCCATTATGCTCTCCACGGTCTTAAGCCAGGCCTGTGCATCCCATGGTTCGCAGTTTCCCGAGAATGCTTCCGGCTTAAGCCTTTGCCACTGAATCAGATAGGCCTCTTGTCGGACCATCGGAATAGGGGCTGCCGGGGGTACTGGCGCGGCTGTAGGTATAACCGGTAGTGTATTCTGATTTACCGGTGGGGTAACCGGGTTGCCTTGCTGACCCATTAAGGTAGTGATCAGCTGCTATTGTTCTGTGATCTGATGCTGGAGGTCTACGACTACCTGTGTCAGGTCTGGTGGAGTCACTGTCCCCTCGGTTCGGGCATTGCGTGTCCTAACCATGTTGATCTAAATAATGGCAAATAGACTAGTGTAAGTGGTTATCGTTTTTAGCCAATCTAACGTACTGTTTTGTTTCTATCTATTTGTTCTGGTATTATTCCTAACCTACTAATATGTAATCCTAATCTAAATTATAACTAAAAGCATAGAATAAAGCATCAAACATAAGCAAGTAAAACATGAAACTAAAGCATAAGCAGCATGAGGAAAAATAAGGAATAGAGTGACAAACAATATAACAACAGGAAATAAAGCATAAGCAACATAGCAAAAAAAATAAAACATAGGCAATATAACAAGGAAGAAAAATAAAGCATAAGTCATATAACATGAAACTAAGCATAAGCATATAACAAGAAAATTAAGCATAAGCATTCTTACTTGGAGCGGCAGGTCGGAGGCTTGATGTGTGTGTAGTGAGCTGGCAAAACCTCGCTCTGATACCAACCTGTAACGCCCACCCTCCCTGCTAACCCTAAGGGACGGGGCTACGATACTCCATGTACAAATTTTCCTTTTTAAAACAGCGGAAGACTTAAAATAATTTTCTTAGTTTAATAAAAAACTTTTCTTTTGTTTTTCTTTTCATCAAATCCGAACTACACTATCATGGCATCAATAACATGATATCAAAATTAATAGAAACATAATATCAGGTCACACATACGGTACTACAATTCATGATACCAAAGCATAGTTCTTTAAAAGTTTTTAAAGCAGGTTCTTATTTAGTTGCCTAGCCACTGCCACACACATCTCCTTGCCTCTCCTGTTGCTCCTTTAGCTCATCCAGCTTTTTCCTTTATCTGTGGTACAAGGAAAGTAAGCTATGAGCACTCATGGCTCAGTAAGTTCCTTTCCTACTCACTAAAACCGAAAATCATCACATGATCAAAGAATGTCTCAACATAACATGATCTCAACTAGTCATGGCATAACATATCATACTCTTTAAGCATATCATGCAACATAACAAAATCATAACTAGTCATGGTATATCATCTCTTAAAGCATAGCATGAAACATAACATAATCATATCTAATCATGGCATATCATAGTATCATCATAAGGTGGCATGGCATATCAAGCTCTTAAAGCATAGCATGAAACATAACATGATCATATCTAATCATGGCATATCATAAATCATAGCATCATCACAACATGATCATAAGGTATATGCAATATGATTTTGAAAACATGTATCTGAAAAATATGTGTATGTCTCATGATCTTTAAAACCATTTCTTCTTACATATATACTTGAACATAATATCAACATAATCAGGGCCCCCGCTTGTACCACACATAGATAAATCACGTAGATATGCGCGCTTCCTAAGTATATCCAAGGTAGCAAGTCTTGAATCATACTAGGAACTAGGTCCGGATCACACAGCCATAGACCTAGGGGCGTACTAAGGAGCCCATCCCTTTGTTTTTACTAGCCTGGATCACACAGCCAAAGGCCTAGGGGCTAATTAGGAGCCCACCCTTGGTACAAGCCTTATAAAGTAAAGTAGCATGTATAAAAATGCATCATTTAGTCACATAGCATATCATAGAAGTATGCATCACTTAGGCATACATTATGTCATAAAAGTATGCATCACTTAGGCATACATCATGTCATAAAAAGTATGCATCACTTAGGCATACATCATGTCATAAAAAGTATGCATCACTTAGGCATACATCATATCATAAATAGTATGCATCACTTAGGCATACATCATGTCATAAAAAGTATGCATCACTTAGGCATACATCATATCATAAATAGTATGCATCACTTAGGCATACATCATGTCATAAAAAGTATGCATCACTTAGGCATACATCATGTCATAAAAGTATGCATATTTTCACCACATAGCATATCATGAGAGCATGCATATTTTAGGCACATAGCATATCATCAAAGCATGCATATTTCTATCCACATAGCATATCATCAAAGCATGCATATTTCTATCCACATAGCATATCATGAAAGCATGCATATTTTTAGCACATAGCATATCATCAAAGCATGCATATTTCTATCCACATAGCATATCATGAAAGCATGCATATTTTAAGCACATAGCATATCATCAAAGCATGCATATTTCTATCCACATAGCATATCATGAAAGCATGCATATTTTAAGCACATAGCATATCATCAAAGCATGCATATTTCTATCCACATAGCATATCATGAAAGCATGCATATTTTAAGCACATAGCATATCATCAAAGCATGCATATTTCTATCCACATAGCATATCATGAAAAGTATAAATCACAAGCATACATGTTTAAGCATAAGGGTGTATCATGTGATTATACTATCATAAGAAACATGGTAACATAGTTAGCTTGGGTTCTAAGCTTCCTAATCTCTTGGGTTCTTATCATGGCCGAACCCCCTTAGATCTCAATTTAGGTAAAAACAACCTCCAAGCATGTGGAACCTAAATTATCATCACATCAATTTCATAGGAAGCATTATAAGCATGATTAACTTGGTTTCTAAGTTCTCCAAGTCCCTAAACTTCATGTGGTCGAACCCTATCAGGTGTGAAACAAGGTACCAAATGTCATGAAAGCACGGAAACCTTAAACCATATTTATAGCATTTTTTTCCCAAGTAACATAGTAAGCATATTTGAGCTAGTTCCTAAGTTCTTCAAGCCCTTAACATATGTCATGGCCGAAATTTAACAAGTATTCATTAGGGCCAAAAGCAAGCATACAAGCATGTGAACTTGAACTAACATCATGTATAAATTCATAATAAGGCATCATACAATGGGTATGGCCAAAACTTACCCTAGCCTCATTTTAGGTCATTAAACAACATATAGCATGAGAACTTTGGCTTTCTACTTATCATATTTCATGTGGAGTGACATGAGCATATTTAATTTTTGTTCTAGGGTTTCTAGGGCATCTATCCCTTCATGGCCGAAACATACAATGGTCCATTTAGGTCATGGAAAATTTATACAAGCATGTGACACAATCAACATATTATCATATTTCCATAAGAAGCATTTTTAACACAATTGGTTTCAATTCTAAGGCCTCTAGGTCATTTAAACCCTACTTGGCCAAGACTCATCAGTGTTTAAATTTGCTTCAAATAGCCTAAAAGCATAGGAAGTCATACAAGTTTCATAGCATGTATAAAGACAAGCATAATAAACATACATGTGAATTGTGTCTTAGGCTTCCTAGGTTTCTTTCCTTTTTCTTTTATTTTTCCTCATGGCCGAAACCTACCAATCTCTAAACTAGGTTTTAAGTGGCCTAAAGCATGGAAAACCTAAGTAAGTTTCATGGCAAAAATTACTAAGAACATCATATACAAATTTGGTTCATAAACAAGCTAGGACCCTTGTGATCTTACATGTCATATATCATGTAACTAAATTCTCTATACCCTAATTAAGCATGAGAGCATTAAACAACTTTCATATCTTAACATCACAGAGGTCTTGAGCATGTTAAAATTTTGTTTAAGCTTTTCTAAGCTATCCATCTTATCATGGCCGAAAATCTTAATGAAGAGTTCATGAATTTCTAGCAATATTCAACATGCAATTCTTTAAGAGAACTCTATATTCTATCATGTAAACATGGTTACTTAAATTTAAAGGTCTTCCTAACCCTAAGCTCTTTTCTTGGCCGAAACATATGAGTGGATTTCTTTTGGTTCCAAGTAACTTTCAAGCAAGAAAAACCAATAAAAGACCCTTAGTAATTCATGGAGGGAATCTTGTACTAGTTTGGTTAAACAATGATTTCCCTAACCTTTTTAAAATATTTTTGGCCGAAATTCTAGGGTTAGGTACTCCTCTGACCAAGCATCATATAGGTATAAAAACATGAAGGAAAACCTTCCTACATAGCATAGAAAAATATCATGAAATGAGGATTTGTTTAAACCTTCCTAGATTTGAAAACTCTTCTTTGGCCAAATTTTTTCTTAAATTCTATTCTAGGTTTTCTAATCCTCATAAAATCTGAAAAGCACATAAAACGCCTTGTACCACAGGTGAGGGGAAGCTTACATCCTTTTCGCTTGTGGATCTAAGGTGTGGTGATGGAAGAAGTAGCCTTTTCTTCTAGTTCCCTTCCCTTGATTCCCTTGCTAAGTCATCCTTGTATCTTAGGCTTTCTTAGGAGAAAACCTTGGCTTGGGGCCGAAGATGGAGGAGAGGGGACTGAGGGTTCGGTGAGGGAGAGGGAGGATGAGGGAAAATGAGAGAAAAATAGAATTTTCCCTTTACATCATCTTTTTTTTTATATTATGGGGGAAGAGGTAGCAAAATTGGTTTTTGCTTTCCTTCTCCTTTAACCCATTTTCTATTTTCTTTTATTTATTTTATTTTCTAATTTATTCTCATCATTTATGATGAGAACAAGGGGGAATGAATCCCCTTCATTCTCCCTTTAATGTCATGGCAAGAGAGGGAAAAAGAGAGAAAAAGGGAGGAAGGCAAGTTGCCTTTCTCTTGCTCTTTTCTTGCTTTCTCTTCTTAGATCTTTACTCCTATCTTTATCATGCATTCCCTTTCCTTGCTATCAATATCTTCTCTCTATCCCAATTGGTTTCTTCTAATTAATTCTATAAATTATAATATAAGAGGTTCAAGGTTCAAGGTTCAATCCTTGACCTCCTCTCCTTTTTATTTCATTTTATTTCTTTTTGCTTCAACTCACTTCTTATTATTTTTCTAAGGCAAAATCCCTCATTCATATGCTTACCTTAAAAGCTTAGTGGGTGTTACAAATGCTCTGCTTTTTCTCAGTGCTTGTACATTAGTACAATTGTGAGAAGCACATCCGGTATCTAATACCCACGATGAAGAAATATAGAGGTTGACTTCTATAACATGTATACCTGAAGTAGAAATCTTATTTCTTTTCTTCTTAAGATCTTCCAGGTATCCTGTGCAGTTCCTCTTCCAGTGCCCTGCTTGTCCTTGATATAGTTGACGAAGATGTTCAACCATATCATAAGCAGTCATTAACTCATGTTGCTTCTGAAGCTTAGAGTTCATGGTTGCGAGCATAAGACATGACACATCTAATGCGTCATCTTGATGCTTCTTGTAAGCATCACGATCAGCTCGCGTGGCAGTGGCAGGAGGTGCCTCAGGAATGGGCTGCTCCAGGACGTACAGTTTTCTTTCCTGAGTGAGAACTATTCTCATATTTCTGTACCAGTCCAGGAAATTAGCTCCGTTGAGCTTGTCCTTCTTAAGGACGGAACGCAGGGAGAAAGAGTTCGTATTTGACGTCATGGTTATCTACAACAGAAAATGCAGAAAAATAAATATAATATTCTATTAATCATCTAATTAGGCCTTTAATTAAATGATGCTCCCACTGAATTATAGAATTTTTGTAGAATCAAGTGAGTGATGTGGTCAAACCACACTAACTAGATTCTAACCAACTATCTATAATTCGTGTGGGACAAGATCCACATCATACTACGCCTTGAGTTAGCTTTGGCTGAATCGCCCAAGACTTAGTATGATCGGTAGGTAACTAATTTACCAATTACATCTCTATGCAACTCTTGTTTATAGGATCAAGATCCGCATTTATATTAAAACTCGAGTTAGCTTTGGCTAATATGCCCAAGAGTTAATATAAACGTGATTTTATCCTATCTTCCAACTATTGGATAATGCCTATAGTTAAACTCAATCCAATTGAGTTAACTAGTTACTCAATCTAATTGAGTTGTACTTACCCATGCGTTGATAGGAGAGACCAAGATTGTCCCTCCGCACCCTACCAAGATAGTATGTGTTGCTCTGCTTTGGCAGATTCAACAACAACATGCGATCGAGATAGTGATGGGTATCACGGCATGGTAGGCATTTCGAGTTGACGCGATTGAGATCTAATCTAATCGACGAGGTGTATCATATACGCGATTTAGATCTAATCTAATCGTTAGGGTGCATCATGTACGCGATTTAGATCTAATCTAATCGTCAAGGCGCTAATTAATTACTATTCTAGCATGCATCACATATACACACACACAAGCAATTAATTAAATATTTTGTGATTAGTCATGGCCCTACTACGATCTTCTCAAGCCAATGAGAAGATCGGATGGTCAACCTAAGGTCAACAGCTTCTCAAGCTGCTTCCTTTGACCACCTTGTGTTGCTCACGCCCTCCTCGTAACTCCGTCTCGAGTGGACCTTCCACCGCTCCATTTTTGTACATTAAAATGGTGAAACTCGAGTTACATTCGAGTCTAAACTAATTTACAACAAGAATAAATAAATAGAAAGGCACGACGCGAAGGTCGCGTATCAAATATACAACACGCACAATCACACGATGGCACTCAAGTCGTATTATGAATTACAACACAATTTCCAATCTAATTGGGTCTTTTGGGCCATGACCATCACAAAATAATAAATAATTCTAAATTATGTAATTTCTATAAATTTCTGTAATTTTTCTTACAATTTTTAAAATTTTTATGAGTAAAAATTCCCGGCGGTCCCGTTTAGCGATTTTCGGGCTCAATCGCGGAACGAAACCCCTTGCGGGGTCAGGGGCAGCACTGTTAGCTAGAGCCCTAGAGTCAATCATTTGATGATTGTATTATGGACTTATTGTATCATATTCTTATATTAATAAAGGCATTTGTTTGGTTATTATACTTACTTGTATTGGTGCCAAATAAACTAAGTATAATAACGTCCTTGAGTAGAAGGTTCTTACCTATATCAATCGATTGGTTGAATCGATAGTGAGATGATATAGGGAACACTACTCTAAATCATTCATAGTCGAGTATTAACATTCAGGGACAATGTTAATACAATAAGACTAGCATGTAGGTCAACTTGATGACTTGATCTCACAAGTCATGGATATAGAGATATCAAGTTGACACATGGGTATGCATTGGAGAATGTATATTGAATGACCCGCCATGAGAAAGTATCATGGATCGTTATATGAGTGTCATATACTTTCTCATGTGACTATTAGTATGACTATTGGTCCTTAGACCTGAAGTCACCATGGTTCCCTACATAAGGAGTTATGTACTTTGGTATCGTCAAACGTCACCCGTAACTGGGTGGACTATAAAGGCGATTACTGGGTATATAACGAATTATGCAGAGGGATGTGAGTGATGTAGATGGGATCTATCCCTCCCATATGATGAGAGCGACATCGGTATTCATGATAGAGTTAGACCACGAAGTGCATGGCCATGCCCAAATGAGTCAACATGAGATGTTGAGCTCATTTGATCGAGTGAGTCTACTTGGAGTTCAAGATTTAGATTGATTAGAGGATGACACGGTCTATGCCTCACATTGATCAATCTAGATGTCTAGGATAGAAGGACAATGTCACATATTGTGAGGAGTCACAATTAGTAGTCACAAGGTGATGTTGGATCTCAACATTCTTGTAACTTGGGTAGCAATGATGTATTGCTAGATGCCGCTCATTGCTTATGTTTCTAAAGGAGTTTAGAAATATTGCCAACGTTACAAGAACCTATTGGGTCACACACAAAGAACAAGTGGATGGAGATTGGGTTCATATGATGAACCAATTGGATTAGGTTCATATGATGCACCAAAGATTGGATTCAAATTAGACTTATTGAGTTAGACTCAATTAGATTCAATTGTTGAATGAGTCTAATTTAAATTTGATTCATTGAGTCAATTTATATTAATGGATTGAGATTCATTAAATTCAAATTGACTTGAATCAAAGGTTGGATTTAACTCAACAAGGAAGATAATTGGTCAATTTTGACTTGACTAAATAAAAGTTGAAACATCAAGTTTGACTTGATGTATTGCCACATCATGAAGGTTGACTCATCCTACATGGCATGACTAACCTTGCCACATCATTTCCACCTCATAATGGTGTGCCACCTCATGGAGGTTACACATCTTATACCACTTAATGTGGCCGGCCACATTAAATGAGGGGGTTACATTGTGTGGCCGGCCACACTAATGTGAAGAGGGGGTTTTTATTTTGTGGCAATTATGTGTGATGAATGTTATCTTCTTCCTTGGGTTTTTTCTTCCTCCTTCTCTTGTTGTTGCCGTGGGTTTCAAGAAATTGAGAAGGTGTGTGAGTTGTGTTCCAAGAGAATAAGGGAAAGTGAAGGTCACAAAGGAGGATACTACTAGTGAGTGTATAAGATTCCTTTTTGCTTCTCTCTTTTCTCTCTTTTAAATCCTACCCGAGAGCCCAAGAAGTGCTAGCACACTTGTGGTGCTCTCTTCTCCATCCTTGAGTGTTAGAGAACACTTCTTGTTCATGTGGATATCACTAGAGAGTTGTATACGTTGACAACTTCGAGATCCGGCGTACCGTTGGACGAGCAGGATTTGCGAGGGCACGCTTCAAAGGTATAACTCTTATCTACTGTAGATCTAGTGTTAAACTCATATTCATAGTTTTTTGAAATTTTTCTTTGCACGGATCCATTGGCTAGGGTGATTCGGGGTTTTTGCGACGTGAAAAAGCAATTTTCGCAGCCCGAAAAACCCAACAGTGGTATCAGAGCCACGTGCGAAGACGAATACGAGTTTATTTTGTGTTTTATGAAAAATTTTCAGTTCTGTAATATTCTATAAATTTATGATTTTTATGATTTTTATGGGTATTTTTCTCGTAGAAGCGAAACACAAGTGTCTCGACACTTGTAGGCTTCGACTACCGAGAAGTTTTTCCCTAAACGGTCAAGTTTCGCCCCAAAACTTTTTGGGACAGCGGGCTAAGGCACTGTTAGATCGCAAAGGAACTCTCGCGATGGTTAGATCGCGGGTAGGGGCGCTGCCCATGGCCCCACAAGGGGATTCGTTCCGCGATTGCGCCCGAAAATCGCTAAACGGAACCGCTGGGAAATTGTACTCGTAAAAATTGTAAAAATTATAGAAAAATTACAGAAAAAATATAGAAATATATAATTTTGAATTATATATTATTTTTATGATATTCATGGCCCAAAGACCCAAATTGGATTTGGAAATGTGTTGTAATTCATAATACGGCCTGCGTGCCGTTATGTGATATGCGTGCTGTATTTATTTTATTTTCACGACCTACGCGTCGTGCCTTTCTCTTATATTCTGGTTGTAAATTAGATTTAGACTCGAATGTAACTCGAGTTTCAAAATTGTAATGTAAATTTTGAAGCGGTGGAAGGTCCACACGAGATGGAGTTACGAGAAGGGCACGAGCAACACAAGGTGGTCAAAGGAAGAAGCTTGAGAAGCTGTTGACCTTAGGTTGACCATCCGATCTTCTCATTGGCTTGAGAAGATCGTAGTAAGGGCCATGACATAATCACAAAATTATTTGATTAATTATTTAATTAACTGTTTTGTATGTATGCGATGCATGCTAGTTAATTAAGTAATTAATTAGTGTCTTACGATTAGATTAGATCTAAGTCGTGCACATGATGCACCCTTCGATTAGATTAGATCTATCGAGTATATGATACGCATCATCGTTTAGATTAGATCTAAATTACATCAACTCGTAATGCCTACCATGCCGTGATACCTACCACTACCTCGATCGCATGTTGTTGTTGAATCTGCCAAAGCAGAGCAACACATACTATCTTGGTAGGGTACGGAGGGACAATCTTGGTCCCGCCTATCAACGCATGGGTGAGTACAACTCAATTAGATTGAGTATTCCTAATTAACTCGGTTGGATTGAGTATAACCATAGGCATTCTTCCAACGGTTGGAAAGATAGGTCAAAATCACATATATATTAACTCTCGGGCGTATTAGCCAAAGCTAACTCGAGTTTTAATATAAATGTGGATCTTGATCCTATAAACAAGAGTTGCATAGAGATGTAAATGGTAATCGTTACCTACCAATCATACTAAGTCTTGGGCGTATTAGCCAAAGCTAACTCAAAGGGTTAGTATGATGTGGATCTTGTCCCACATGAATTATAAAATTCAGTGGGAGAATCATTTAGTTAAAGGCCTAATTAAATGATTAAGAATATGATATTTATTTCTGCATTTATTTTTGTTGTAGAATTTCCATGACGTCAAACACGAACAACTTCTCTCTGCGTTCTGTCCTTAAGAAGGACAAGCTCAACGGAGCAAATTTCCTGAACTAGTACAGGAACCTGAGAATAGTTCTCACCCAAGAACGTAAACTGTACGTTCTGGAGCAGTCCATTCCGGAGGCTCCTCCTGCCACTGCCACGCGAGCAGACAGAGATGCTTACAAGAAGCATCAAGATGATGCATTGGATGTGTCCTGTCTTATGCTCGCGACCATGAACTCTGAGCTTCAGAAGCAACATGAGTTGATGGGCGCTTACGATATGGTTGAACATCTTTGTCACCTATATCAAGGACAAGCAAGGCACTGGAAGAGGAACTCTAAAGAATACCTAAAAGATCTTACGAAGAAGAGAAATAAGATTTCTACTTTAGGTATACATGTTATAGAAGTCAACCTCTCTATTTCTTCATCGTGGGTATTAGATACCGGATGTGCTTCGCACATTTGTACTAATGTACAAGCGCTGAGAAATAGCAGGGCATTAACGAAGGGTGAGGTAGACCTACGAGTAGGCAATGGAGCACGGGTTGCTGCTATTGCTGTAGGAACTTACTATCTATCTCTACCTTCTGGGCTTGTACTAGAATTAGATGATTGTTGTTATGTGCCTGCCTTGACTAAGAACATAATTTCAGTTTCTTGTTTGGACAAGAAAGGATTTTCGTTTACAATAAAGAACAAATGTTGTTCCGTCTATTTAAACGATATGTTCTATTGTAGTGCACCTCTGATAAACGGACTCTATATTCTAGACCTTGAAAGCCCTATCTATAACATAAATACCAAGAGGTTCAAGTCAAATGACCTGAACCAAACCTACCTCTGGCACTGTCGCTTAGGTGACAAGCGCTTATCCCAGCTCCATAAGGATGGTTTGATGGACTCATTTGATTTTGAATCATATGAGGTATGCGAGTCATGCCTACGAGGCAAGATGACCAAGACTCCCTTTAGTGGGCACAGTGAGAGAGCGACTGATTTGTTAGGACTCATACATAGTGATGTATGTGGCCCTTTCAATGTCGCTGCTAGAGGCGGTTATAGGTATTTCATCACATTTACTGATGACTTCAGTAGATATGGTTATGTGTACTTGATGACACATAAGTCTGAATCCTTTGAAAAGTTCAAAGAATTCAAGAATGAAATACAGAACCAGCTTGGCAAGAGTATTAAGATACTTCGAGCCGATCGATGTGGAGAATACCTTAGCCATGAGTTTCGTGACTACCTAGCTGAGTGTGGGATTCTATCCCAACTCACTCCTCCTGGAACACCACAGTGGAATGGTGTATCCGAAAGGAGAAACCGTACCCTATTAGATATGGTACGATCTATGATGAGTCACACAGATCTTCCGACATACCTTTGGGGCTATGTTCCAGACACGGCAGCTTTTATACTCAACCGAGTTCCATCCAAGGTCGTGATAAAGGCACCATATAGGATATGGACTGGGAGAGATGCCCAGGTGTCTTTCATAAGGATTTGGGGTTGTAAGGCTTACGTTAGATGTCAAGTCTCAGACAAGTTAGGACCCAAATCCGACAAGTGCTATTTTATTGGATATCTCAAGGAAACTAAGGGATATTACTTCTACATTCCCAGTCAGCACAAGGTAGTTGTGGTAAAGACTGGGGTCTTTCTAGAAAGGGACTTTGTTTCTAGAAAGACAAGTGGGAGCACGTTCGATCTTAAAGAAGTTCAAGATGCGAACAATAGCACTGATGCTTCGATGGAAGCTGAACTGGAACCACAAAGTGTTGTGGATGATGTTGTTCCACAAGGAGTTGAGGAACAACAACCAGTTCAAGTAGACATACCTCTTCGCAGGTCTGATAGGATACGTCGTCAGCCTGAGAGATAGTTGTGCTCATAGATGATGAGCCTACCACCTATCAAGAAGCTGTGATGAGACCAGATTCAGAGAAATGGCTAGAGGCCATGAGATCCGAAATGGAATCCATGTACACCAACCAAGTATGGACTTTGGTTGATCCACCTGAAGGGGTAAAACCCATTGAGTGTAAGTGGGTCTTTAAGAGAAAGACTGACATGGATGGACTTATCTATAAGGGTCGCTTGGTAGCTAAAGGTTTCATGCAGATTCATGGTATTGACTATGATGAAACCTTTTCTCGATAGCGATGTTTAAGTCCATTCGATCATGCTTGCTATTGCAACCTACCATGACTATGAGATATGGCGGATGGATGTCAAAACCGTTTCTGAATGGAAACCCGCTCGAGGATGTGTACATGACACAACCCGAGGGTTTTATAGATCCACAGCATACTAGCAGGTATGCAAGTTATATAGGTCCATTTATGGACTAAAGCAAGCTTCTCGGCTGGAATCTTCGATTCGATGATCCAATCAAACAGTTTGTTTCATCAAGAACGAAGATGAGCCTTGTGTCTACAAGAAGGTTGTAGGGGACATAGTTGTCTCCTCATATTGTATGTGGATGACATACTATTCATTGGGAAGGACATCCCTTTGCTTCATCTGTCAAGACTGGCTAGGAGTTGCTTCTCAATGAAGGACTTAGTGAGGCATCCGCATTCTAGGGATACAGATCTATAGAGATAGATCTAAGAAATTGTTTGGCCTAAGTCGAGTACATACATTGACAAGGTACTCCTTCGGTTTGCCATCCAAGAAGGGATTTGCCGATGTCACATGGCGTGAGTCTTTTGAAGACTCAAGGTCCCTCTTCTAGAGAGGAGAGAGACCGCATGGATCAAATCCTTTATGCCTCAGCCATACGATCGATCATGTACGCCATGCTATGTACTCGACCTGATGCGTATGCTTTGAGCATGACGAGCATATACCATCGATCCAGTGAAAGTCATCGATAGCGGTCAAGAATATTCTTAAGTACTTAAGAAGGACTAAAGAATATTTCTTGATATATGGAGGTAATGATGAGCTAGTAAGGGTTACGGTGATGCTAGCTTCCAGACCGACTATAGATCGCAATCGGGTTCGTGTTTTGCATTAATGGTGGTGTTGTGAGTGGAAGAGTTCAAGCAGACATGAGTTGATTCTACGACGGTAGTATATTGCGCATCGAGGCGGCAAAGGAGGCGATTTGGATTCGCAAGTTCATCACCGAACTTGGGTGGTTCCTAGCATTGCTGACCCTATTGAGCTCTATTATGACAACAATGGAGTAATAGCAACCTCGCTCACACCACCGGACCAAACACATACTACGGCGCCCATCTCATTCGAGAGATCATCGCGAGAGGAGATGTGAAGATTTGCAACACACAGAGGCTAACATCGCAGATCCCTTGTCCAAGGCTTTGGAGGAAGCATGATGGTCACACTAGGTCATTGGGGCTTAGAGCCTACACTGATTGGCACTAGTGCTAGTGGGAGATTGTTAGCTAAAGCCCTAGAGCCAATCATTTGATGATTATATTATGGAATTATTGTATCATATTCTTATATTAATAAAGGCATTTGTTTGGTTATTATACTTACTTGTATTGGTGCCAAATAAACTAAGTATACTAACGTCCTTGAGTAGAAGGTTCTTACCTATATCAATCGATTGGTTGAATCGATAGTGAGATGATATAGGGAACACTACTCTAAATCATTCCTAGTCGAGTATTAACATTCAGGGACAATGTTAATGCAATAAGACTAGCATGTAGGTCAACTCGATGACTTGATCTCACAAGTCATGGATATGGAGATATCAAGTTGACACATGGGTATGCATTGGAGAATGTATACTGAATGACCCGCCATGAGAAAGTATCATGGATCGTTATATGAGTGTCATATACTTTCTCATGTGACTATTAGTATGACTATTGGTCCTTAGACCTGAAGTCACCATGGTTCCCTACATAAGGAGTTATGTACTTTGGTTTCGTCAAACGTCACCCGTAATTGGGTGGACTATAAAGGCGATTACTGGGTATATAACGATTTATGCAGAGGGATATGAGTGATGTAGATAGGATCTATCCCTCCCATATGACGGGAGCGACATCGGTATTCTTGATATAGTTAGACCATGAAGTGCATGGCCATGCCCAAATGAGTCAACATGAGATGTTGAGCTCATTTGATCGAGTGAATCTACTTGGAGTTCAAGATTTAGATTGATTAGAGGATGACACGGTCTATGTCTCACATTGATCAATCTAGATGTCTAGGATAGAAGGACAATGTCACATATTGTGAGGAGTCACAATTAGTAGTCACAAGGTGATGTTGGATCTCAATATTCTTGTAACTTGGGTAGCAATGATGTATTGCTAGATGTCGCTCATTGCTTATGTTTCTAAAGGAGTTTAGAAACATTGCCAACGTTACAAGAACCTATTGGGTCACACACAAAGAACAAGTGGATGGAGATTGGGTTCATATGATGAACCAATTGGATTAGGTTCATATGATGCACCAAAGATTGGATTCAAATTAGACTTATTGAGTTAGACTCAATTAGATTCAATTGTTGAATAAGTCTAATTTAAATTTGATTCATTGAGTAAATTTATATTAATGGATTGAGATTCATTAAATTCAAATTGACTTGAATCAAAGGTTGGATTTAACTCAACAAGGAAGATAATTGGTCAATTTTGACTTGACTAAATAAAAGTTGAAACATCAAGTTTGACTTGATGTATTGCCACATCATGAAGGTTGACTCATCCTACATGGCATGACTAACCTTGCCACATCATTTCCACCTCATAATGGTGTGCCACCTCATGGAGGTTACACATCTTATACCACTTAATGTGGCCGGCCACATTAAATGAGGGGGTTACATTGTGTGGCCGGCCACACTAATGTGAAGAGGGGGTTTTTATTTTGTGGCAATTATGTGTGATGAATGTTATCTTCTTCCTTGGGTTTTTTCTTCCTCCTTCTCTTGCTGTTGCCGTGGGTTTCAAGAAATTGAGAAGGTGTGTGAGTTGTGTTCCAAGAGAATAAGGGAAAGTGAAGGTCACAAAGGAGGATACTACTAGTGAGTGTATAAGATTCCTTTTTGCTTTCTCTCTTTTCTCTCTTTTAAATCCTACCCGAGAGCCCAAGCAGTGCTAGCACACTTGTGGTGCTCTCTTCTCCATCTTTGAGTGTTATAGAACACTTCTTGTTCGTGTGGATATCACTAGAGAGTTGTCTACGTTGACAACTTCGAGATCCGGCGTACCATTGGATGAGTGGGATTTGCGAGGGCACGCTTCAAAGGTATAACTCTTATCTACTGTAGATCTAGAGTGTGAAACTCGTATTCGTAGTTTTTTGAAATTTTTCTTTGCACGGATCCGTTGGCTAGGGTGATTCGGGGTTTCCGCGACGCGAAAAAGCAGTTTTCGAGGCCCGAAAAACCCAACAAGCACCCCTACCCGCGATATAACCATCGTGAGTGTTCCTAAGTGATCCTATAGTGCCTTAGTCTGTTGTCCCAAAAGGATTTGGGGTGAAACCTTGCCGTTTTTGAAATATCTTCTCGGTAGTCGAAGCCTACAAGTGTCTAAACACTTGTGCTTCACTTCTACGAGAAAATTACCCATAAAATCTATAAAAATCATAAAAATACATAAACTTACAGATCTGTAGAATTTCATAAAATTCAAAATAAAACTCATACAAGCTTCGCACATGGCTCTGATACCACTGTTGGATTTTTCGGGCCGCAAAAACTACTTTTTGCGTTGCGGAAACCCCGAAACCCCAGCCGCCGGATCCGTGCGAAAAATAAAATTTTGAAAAAACATTCACGTACGAGTTTCTAAGCCTAGATCTACAAGATAAGATCTTTACCCTTGATGTGAAGCCCTTCTCTTAATCCCGCTCGTTCAAAGTTCACCGGATCTCAAGAGTATCAAGGTAGATACTCCTCTATGTGTATCCACACAAGCAAGAGATGGAGAGAAACCACTAGAATGTGCTAGCACCCTTGATGGTCTCGGCAAAGATGAGGAGAGGGAGAGAAGAAACCTAGAGAGGAAGAAGAAGGAATGAATGAGAATCAATTCTCACTTGTAACTCCACCAAAAGTGGCCGGCCACCTTCAAGTGAGGAGTTATATACTCCATGGAATTTCAAGAGTCAAAAACTCTTGATCTCCCTCATGAGGTGGCACACCATGAAGTGGTCTTGATGATATGGCACATCATCATTAGTCCACTTAATGTCAACTCACCAATGAGCTGGCAAATGGTCAAGTCAAACTTGACCCTTCATCTTCCTCTCAAGTCAAGTCAAACTTGACCACTTCTCTCCCTTAGTTGATCTAATCTAACCATTGGTTCAAGTCAATTTTAATTTAATGAATCTCTATTCATTGAATTAAATTATTTAAATGAGTCTAAGTCCAAATTAGACTCACTTAACACATGAACCAAATTGAGTCCAACTCAATTAGCTCAATTTGGATTACTCTTAATCCAATTTGGTTCATCACATGAACCTAATCCTTTAGGTTCATCAAATAAACTTAATCTCCATCTAATTGCCCTTTGTGAGTGATCCTATAGGTTCTTATAACGTTGGCAATGCTCCTAAACCAATTTAGAAGCATAAGTAATAAGCGGTATCTAGCAACACATCATTACTACCCAAGTTATAAGAATGTTGAGATCCAACATCACCTTGTGACTACTAATTGTGACTCCTCAAAATATATGACAAGTGTCTTTCTATCCTTGACATCTAGATTGATCAATGTGAGGCATAGACTGTGTCATCCTCTAATCAATCTAAATCTTGAATCCCAAGTAGACTCACTCATTCAAATGAGCTCAATATCTCATATTGACTCATTTGGGCATGGCCATGCACTTAATGGTCTCACTCTATCAAGAATATCGATGTCACTCCCGTCATATAGGAGGGATAGATCTCATCTACATCACTCATATCCCTCCGCATAATTTGTTACATACCTAGTAATCGCCTTTATAGTCCACCCAATTACGGGTGACGTTTGACGAAGCCAAAGTACGTAACTCCTTATGTAGGGAACCATGGTGACTTCAGGTCCAAGAACTAGTAGTCATACTAATAGTCACATGAGAAAGTATATAACACTCATATAACGATCTATGATACTTTCTCATGGCTGGTCATTCAGTATACATTCTCCAATGCATACCCATATGTCTACTTGATATCTCCATATCCTTGACTTGTGAGATCAAGTCATCGAGTTGACCTACATGCTAGTCTCATCGCATTAACATTGTCCCTGAATGTTAATACTCGACTAGGAATGATTAAGAGTAGTGTTCCCTATATCATCTCACTATCGATTCAACCAATTGATTGATATAGGTAAGAACCTTCTACTCAAGGACGCTATTATACTTAATTATTTGGCACTAATTCAAGTATAAAAACCAAAGCAACTGCCTTTATTTATATACAAGAATATAATACAACGAGTCCATACAACAATCATCAAATGACTGGCTCTAGGGCTCTAACTAACACAGGTCAGTCGCGTGTGGATAAGCTTTCTCTTCATTGCTACCTATCCTCCTTAGGGCACCTCCAATTCATGGAGGGTGCCCTCAAGCTCCATGAGGGTGCCCTCGCGTCTTGCTACGAGTTTGTCTCTGTATGCGACCCGAGACAAGAATGTCCAATTTGCTTCCAGTAAAATACGTTAGTCCAACAAACCAACATACTTTACAAAACAAAGTTACCACAATATAGATATGTAAAATAAACTATTTGACAGTCATTGGACTGTCTGGTTTAATTTCGAATTCTCGACCGGAAATCCTAGGTCGAACTGACGCCTACTATTCCCTCACCGGGGAACGCGTCCTCACCTACTCCACTCAGGAGAGTTTGCTTGTTGCTAGTTGATCCTCCAGACCAGCTAGACTTTTGCTCAGCGCCCGAGGCTCCAGGACTTTCCGCTGGATGTCCGCTCCATGACCCGTCCAGTCTTTCACCTGGTTCGCGACACCAGGACTTTCCACCTAGAGTCCTCGACTCTAGGACTTTTGCTCGAGGTCCTCAACTCGCCAAGACTTTCGGCCTAGGGTTACCACCCCCTAGGACCTAAGGTTACCGCCCCCTAGGGTTTTACCTTTGCATAACCACAACTAGGACTTTTCCTCACCTAGGGTTACCACCTCCTAGGACCTAGGGTTACCACCCCCTAGGACCTAGGGTTACCACCCCTAGGGTTTTCCACCTGCCTAGTCATAGCTAGGACTTTTTCCTAAGTATACTTAGAACTTTCCTGTAAACTCATTCAAACACATTAGATAACAAAATAACTTGATTTTAGACCATTTGACATAATCAAAACACAGGTTCGATCGTCAGATACTTCTTGCACCAACACAATCTAGCTACTCGGGTGGCTATAAGCAATTCCAAATCTTCTTGCGACAAAGTTACTGTAGTGAGTCATTCAATTTCATCCATCTTCATATTTCAGATGCAGGTAGAGTTCCCACAGATGGTGCCAAATATGATCCTGTCCGAAAGTGGAGAAGATGAGTGGCTGGGAAAGTGGTTCTGATGTTAACTACTTAGACTCTGATTTAGCAAAAAGTGACTCCAAGTGGTCTTGTATGTTAAAAGGAGCGTTAGCAACAGGGCTAAGGAGGGGGTCTCCGACGTAGACCCTCCGACGCTCAAGTTAATGATCCGATTGAAGATGGTGAACTGTAAATGAACAATAGCAATGAGTATCAAAAGTTGTGTAGCGTCACCTCGCGTACCTGCACCTATATATAGGGACCCCCTTTATAGTGTTATTGTTTGTTTATGCATGAATCTCAAAACGCTTTCAAAAAAGGACAGATCATAATGTTACTCTGACACCTTTCTTAAAATGGACACGTAATCCCTACGTTTGGCAGGCTGGAAGCTTTTAGTGTACAACTTGCATGCAGAATATCCTCTGTCCTTCGTGATACAAAATACCAAAAAGGAATATGAGGTCATTGGATTAAGGGGTCCATAATATGCTCACCTAGCGAGCTGACCAAGTCCTTCATAAATCCCGACCAACTATTGCTTGCAAGAGCCACGAAGTCAGATTTAGGGGATGTTGTCGAGGATTTCTCCTCCATTCGGCCTTTCAGTTTGGCTACTGAGTTTGATTAGACCAAGTGTACAGTTTGTCCGATCAGACCATAGATTAGTTCGATTGGATAACTTGGCTTGAATAGTTGATCATGGTAGCCCCAAGTGATAAAGAAGACTTTGCTCTGGAGGGTACTGACTCGGTTCGAAACTCTAACCATAGTTCGACCGGCTAAAGGATCCGGTCGAATGAAGGATCCGATCAGATGACCGTTCAATTGAGATAATTATATGCATTAGATTTGATTACTGATACTTTTTAACTTTGACTGTCATATCAGTTTGATCTATTCGTTAAAAGAAAAATATAAATATATTAGAGAAATCTTCAGTAAAATATAATTAAAGAAACCGTTAGAAATATCTATGGTATGACAAAGTGATTTTGTATCTCATTCGATTCTCATAGAATTTTACCAAATAAATATATTTTTACAATTGCTACGTTACAAGTTAGCTTGCCTATCAATTAAAATTTTGCCATTCGAAAAAAAAAAAAACACTGAGGTAGGATGTTAAAAATTTTCGGATACGATAATTCAATGTTAGTCGATTTTATAAAAAAAAATAATAATTTAAATTGGAAATTTTTGGGTTCGGATTATAGGTTTCAGATAAAAATTTTCAGATGAGGTTAATCCCTTAATGAACTTTTTTAGTTAAATTAAATTTTATTTTAAAAATTATACTATATTATATTAATATTAGTATGATTTAGAAGGTGAGCATCTCATTCGATTGTAAAATGGTGGAATCGTTATCTTAGCGGCCCTTGGATCCAGTCCCACAGATATTCAGAGGGGATACATCACGATTAAGCTGGGCAGGAGGGGTGACTGGGGGTCGAGTGAAATTTAAAGCACAGTAGATCGAGGTTTTACGTCCATGTGCAACTGACAACCCTCGACCCCTGAACTTCCGTTACAAATGTCAAACAGCCTTCCAGCTAATCCAGCTCGCAGGAGTGTCAGCATCCCATTCGAGATCGTTGGTTTAGAAGGTCGTCATACTACTTCCAAATAACCAACAAGTAACTTTATCTTCTTTTTAAAAGTGAGGGCATGCAGAAGTAGAGATGTACACAAAGACGAAGGTCCTAGCATGTTGCGATGTCGGAGGCAAGGGAAAAGCAGAGGCACCGACAGTGGCGGAGGACAGCGCCACAATGGTCGATGTAGAGTCTACAGGGTTGACTATTGGCGGAGGAAGAAGAAGATATTGATATTACCTAGATAAGAATGAAGAAGAGCAAAGAATTTTTGCTTTTTTAAGATAATCTAGGTGTGTCTTTTTCTGATAAATTCAAAGCATAACCCTTAAAACTGACTTTCAAAATATTCATCTTTAGTGAAACTCATATATTATTTATCCCTAAACTTAATTCTTTAGCATCACCTAGATGCAGTGCACAAAAAACCACTTATCTCTTCCATTGATGAAAAACACAATGCTTGTTGCTTGCTTTTACCTTTACTCTAGAGACAAACCTTTTTAGTGAATTTCCACAGATTCGAAAGAAAGTTTCTGAAAAGGACATCAAGCAAAAGCAAAGGATCAAGTGGCCTACCGTTTGATGATTAAGAAAATCGCAGGGTAAGATGAAAACACCCTCACAGTAAACAAAGACGTGAAGTATCACAATTGCAGCAGATGAGACCTGCCTGAATTGGACCATGAACCATGTGTTTCTGGTCCAATGTATCAGTCAGTATACTTTGAAGAGTTCATGACTGCTGCAAAATTTAGGTGGCTCGCCATTATCAGAAATGACAATTTTTGGAAGGACCACAACACAATGTTGACCCAACTGACTGATCCTTTGTCTGCCCAATCTTATGGAAAACTGAAATGACCCATTTCGGTGTCTTGATGTTGATAGTGTCCTAAAATCATTTCCTCGAATTGCTCCAACAAATAGGTGACCCAAAGTTATCAATAGATAAGTGACCAATCATCAATATATAGTTAACTTCTAAAATACAACAGGGCCAGCTAGATATTGTCTTGAAAAATTATTGTAACTCCTAAATAACAATCCAACAACTAGAAACTAAATAGCTCAAATATAAATGTGCTTATGTTTAAAGTATCTCAGAAGCATACATCAACTAGGAAAACATATATTAACCACAATACTTAAAGAGATCTGTAAACTGTAAAAAATTAAAGCTCGAGTTATAAAAGAAAACATACATTAGTGAGATGAGAAGGGGGAGACATAAATGATCATATGCATTAAAGTCTTGATCTTGATGATTCCATGGCAGGTCATTGTTCTCTAATCTAGAAATCAGTATTGAAGGGGCATGACTTTATAAGGACACCGAAACCCTAATAGTACTAAACACAGCTGGTTCTAGCTGGCTTTATATCCACACGATAAGTTTCAAGAGCTGGACATAATAATAGGAAACGCTACTCAAATTCTTAGCTGTTTCAACAAGTTGCCATTATTTTTCTTTATCCGAAAGAAAGAGGCTGAAGCAATGAATCTAATGAACCACCATGACATAAGCATTTGCCTTTACAAAAACAAGAATATATTTTCCCTCAACAAAAAAGAAAATAGAAAAAAAAAAAAAAAAACAAGACTATAGCCAAAAATCTAACCTGACATTGTTATCTTTACCCATTTTTGCAAGTTATAGATCTCTTTGTTTCTAGGAAACAATTAGTCAATACCCAAAATCCCAAGCTAGGTCAAGCATAATGCACTGAAACAGCCATAAGATATTTAAAGATCAGCTGACCCTTTTGGACTTCTAAGGGAGTGGAAATGCCCTCCAGTTAAAATTGTAACCAACCTTCACCTGCCTGTTATCTCTATATCGTAATGCATTGTCCCACCCTCCAGTTAAAATTGTAACCAACCTTCACCTGCCTGTTATCTCTATATCGTAATGCATTGCCCCACCCTCCCGTAAATTGTAACTATCTAATCCTCTCTAGCCATCAGGAAAAGAGTATTATTCACAATAATTGATGCTAATACATTTGAATGCTCATCACCCACCTCATTTTCTATTATTTTACTTTGGTTTTAGTGGTTGAAAACAACTTTGAGGCACCATCCTTTTAGCTAGTCTTCCATTCAAAACCAAAAAATAAAGAGCTTTCTAAAGATAAACAGATCAAACTTTGTCATAGAAAAAGACTGACTTTACTAATAAACTTCATTTTCTTGCAGACGAAGTTACGAATAAACCACCTTTTGTGCATACAGATCTAGAAATAGAAGTAGCAAGTGGGCAAGCTTTTTCAAGCATCAAATTTCCAAGGAAATTAGTTTCTTTTTTACACGAACCGTATATGACCTGTTTACAACACCAATCGAACAACAACATCATCATCAATTACAGCAACAATTATTCAAAACTACGACAGAACAACCAAAACCACATACGAAATTCCTCTTTTTTGTCCTCATTAAAAAGGTGTTTTCTCACACCAAAGCATAGATCTGCAAAGGATACATCTAACCTCGGCACTGGGTGATGGCGGAGCAGCTGCGGGAGTAGGGGTTAGCCTGGGCGCCCGGGCGGCAGTTATAATAGGAAGCGCCTCGACGGGAGCACGGGACGGTGTCGCGCCTGAGGGCTCCGTAGCTGATGTAGTTGGTGGTGGCGAGGACGCGGCGGCTGACTTCCGATCCGAGGTCGAACTCCTCGCCCGCGAGGCACTCCGCAATGGTGCCGCGGCAGCCGGAAAGGGCGGGGATCCAGCCGAGGGGGAGATCCACGGCGGCCCCACTGGCCGCGTCCGGGGCCAGTGCGGTGGCGACGACGACGAGGGCAGCGACGAGGAGGGAGACGGGCAGTAGCTTCGCCATAATTTCACGGTGGAGAGAGAGAGAGAGAGAGAGAGAGAGAGAGAGAGAGAGTGGAAAGGCAAAGAAAGGCCCTCTTTTTTTGGCACACACAAAAAAGAGAAGGTAGGAATTAATGGATGAAGGAGGTTTATAAGGTGAGGCGAGTGAGAATCAAGCTTGGAGTACTGGAGTAATGGAGCAGGAATATACTTCTTTTTTTCTAACACTTGTTTGAATTGATAAAGATTTTACTTTGTTTTTTTCTTTTAGATTAAATGTCACAATTTATTTTACGGGGGCATAAGTTGAGAGCGCCCTGTATAAAATATAAAAATAATATAACTATCTTTCAATATTATTTTTATTATTATCCATTTATATTTTCTATTTAAATTTTAAATCAGTTGGCCACGTCATATCAATTATAAAATCATTACTATTACAACATCGATCTATCACATTATATCAGCTACGAAATCATATATGCTATATATATTTTAGCAATTACGATTTCATAGCGATTACAATTACAATAGTTATAGCAACTACGATTTTATAACTATTATAATATGAAAATAATCTTAATAAATAAGCCTAAAATTCTTCAAAATATGTAAAAATACTTTAAACATTATATTTTGGGCCTATGAGTGACCCGCTACAAGGTACACCTAGTAATAGAAAATAAATTTTTAAATAAACTTCGATTTGATATATTGTACATTTCATAATTCAACTCAAGTCAAAAGTTATAATCTCTTAAAGTTTACTTAATATTCATGATATAATATTTACGGTTTCATAGCTGCTATAACAAGCAGTTCGGATCCTCTGTCCCCAAATTTCTCTGTCCCCGTATCCCTTGCCGATCGGACGGACCAGATTATATCTCAAGGCATCATGACATCTTTAAGATGTATGCAATATCCTCGTGATGTGCAAGGAATCCTTGAGATGTAATCTAATTCGTTCGATCGGCAAGGGGACACGGGGCAGAAAAATTTGGGGACAGAGGATCCGACTTGCTATAACAAGTATGTGAGAGTTTAATTATAGCTATTACGAAATTATAATTGTGTAGTAGTTACAAATTCGTAACTGCGATAATACACCATTATTTCAGGATTTAGATGGAAAATATATATATGAAATAATAACGAAAATATCTTAGTTTATTTTTTATTATTTTCTTTAAAAAATATATATCTATATCTTAGCGGCGGGCGACTCCATGATATGGAGAAATGTAAATATAAGTATATAGACATTAGACTCATGATGGCGTGAACTCCAAATTATAAATTTTTTAGAATCAATTGTTGGGACCGAAATGTAGCTAGAGGGGGGTGAATAGTTCTTCACGCTCGTTGTGCTCTTCGTTGCTTGTTTCTTCAAGATGATAGCAGCGGAAAAGATACAAGAAACAAGAACAACGCTAACAAGAGGATTTATTTGGTATCTACCTCAACAAGAGGTGACTAATCCAAGGATCCACACACTCACGCACCCTCCACTATGAAAAACACTCTTTTACGGTAACTACCGAAGGCGGAGAAGCCTTATAAGCTCTCAGTACAAGAAGAAAGGAAAGGGAAACAAAATACAATGAGATCTTACAAGTTTGCACAAGAAACCCTAATCCTAACTTCTCCCTTGCCTCTTGACTTGGGTGTGCACTAGCACAAGCCTCCAAGAATCTTCAAGAATTGGCAGTGAGAGCTGTGGAGAAGTGGTTGTGAAGTCGCTGTAGAGAAAGAATCGAAGCCGTGGAAGTTCTCTCTAGAGAAACGCTCGCCAACGGTTAAAAATCACACCAACGGTCGTATCCCAATCAATTGGATTGCTCCCAATCGATTGGATTGCTCCCAATCGATTGGGGAGGCTTTGGATCAATCGGCCGATCGATCCAGAGCGCCTATGTGCTCCTGGAAATCGCCTGGATCGATCAACCGATCGATCCAGGACTCATCGTGCTAGAACCCACCTCTCAATCGATCGCCCGATTGATTGGAGGCTCCCAATCGATTGGCCGATCGATTGGGAGGCTTTCTGTTCGCGCAATACTTCTCCCCAATCGATCCACTAATCGATTGGGAGAAGGTTTGTCGCGGGGACTCGCCCAATCAATCAGCCGATCGATTGGGCATGAGCCAATCGATCGGCTGATCGATCCAGCTCATGGTTTTTGCCCAAAACCAAGTCCAAAGTCCCCTAAACCAACATCCGGTCAACCATGACCTGTTGGTACATTATTCCTAGCATCCGGTCACCCTTGACCTGCCAGGACTCTCTCACCAAGTGTCCAGTCAATCCCTTTGACTCACTTAGACTTTTCTCCTCGTGCCAAGTGTCTGGTTATCCTTGACCCACTTGGACTTATCTCCACCAGGTGTCCGATCAACCTTGATCCACCTGGATTTCCTCTGCTTGGCTTCACTTACCAGGACTTTCCTTCTGCCTAGCTTCACTCACTATGACTTCTCATCTGTCTGGCTTCACTCACCAGGACTTTCCTTCTGCCTAGCTTCACTCACTAGGACTTTCACCTGGCTTCACTCACTAGGATTTTCCATACTGCCTAGCTTCACTCACTAGGTCTTTCACCTGGCTTCACTCACCAGGATTTTCTTCTCTGCCTAACCTCCTAGTTAGGACTTTCACCTGGCTTCACTCACCAGAATTTTCTTCTCTGCCTAACCTCCTAGTTAGGACTTTCACCTGGCTTCACTTACCAGGATTTTCCAATTAAGTATCCAGTCAACCTTAACCTACTCGACTCTCCTTCACATCTGAACTGGTCTACCTTGACCAAAAAGGGAATTGTACCAATAATCTCCCCACATGCACAATTGCACCTGCAATCTCCATGTATTGTCAAACATCGAAACCCAAACATAAAGACTCAACCTTAAGCCAACTCAAGCTTAGTCAACCAGGTCAACCTTGACCTAGGGATATTGCACCAATAATCTCCCCTTTTTGATGTTTGACAATACCTTTAAGTTAGGCTAATCTCATAGCCTCAACTTTCTTCATGCCAATGTATGAATGAGGGTTTCCTTCATTCTCCCCCTTTCCTAGAGGGCAAAATCCCTATTTAGGTAATGAAGGCCTAACTTAACCCTACACATTCTCCCCCTATTAGCACACATCAAAAAGAAACTCTCCCCTTGAAGAGTTACCCAACGTTGTTCACAACTTCACTCGTTGCTCACAACACAATAACGAAGGTCTCATACCCTTCATTATTCCTAACGCTCATCCTTGAGCATATACCACTTAAATAATGAAGATATCCACTCCCCATTGTATTCAAATGCCTAACCTTGAGCATTTTCAACGAAAGAAGGTTAACCACCTTCCAAGGTGTATGAAAAATAGATTTTCATGTCCTTAAAGAGTAACTCCCCCTGAGGACATGTACGTAACTTCTGTCATTGCACCAACAATGACTTGGAATCCCTAAATCTTTAGGAAATCCAAATTTTAAAGTTTTGAGGTTCAAAAATTCAATAATGAAACTAAACCTCAACCTAAACCTCTACTTAGTCTTCCTTAACTAATCCATCCTTGTTTTCATCATGAAAACTCCCCCTATAGGTATACAAATATGTTCCAAGGGGTTAGGAGTGGTTTTATAGACTAAAAATGGTTTAGAATGTTGAAAATATACTTTCCCAACCAAAATCAGCATCCCTAATCGATTGGAGTTGGGTCCCAATCGATTGAACCTGCTTGAATCGATCCACTGATCGATTCAGCTAGTGTGGATCAATCGGTGGATCGATCCAACGAGCTTCTGCTCACGAGAATGCCTTCTCAATCGATCGCCTGATCGATTGAGACCCTTTAATCGATCGGGTGATCGATTGAAGGTCTGAAGTTGCTGAAATTTCATTTCAGTCAACTTCAGAAACCCCTAGAAAATTCTACAAAATTTTAAAAATTATGAAAACTCATGTAGACATTCCTTAGGGTATATACTATCAGGGAAAAACAGTTTTCTATAAAAATACTCCCTATTTTCAAAGATTAACACAAACTTGAAAGCTTGTAAAAACTTTAGTGTTTTCTTCTAGTTTGTGTCTAACTTTTCAATGATGATTACTATCAAAAGATAGTCTTCATCAAGGTTTTCTAAAAACATTTTTAAAATCTTTTTCAAAACCAATATCCAACCATATTATTTGGGCTCAATGCACATGACTTGTACATTAGCTTTCCCAATAATTGAAAAACACATAACTAATGTTGTTTTGATGAACTTAAAACTCAAAGAAATGCACTAAATCAATATCTTGAGTTTTGTTCATCATCTTAACATCTCACTTTAATCTAATGTGTACTAAAACACATACAAGTCACCTTATAGTTCGTGTGAGATGTAAAATTTTGGTTTTGCCCTAATCTAGGGATCATGCATATCTACCTAGGCATTTTGAGGTTATGAACAACCACCAAGGATGTTACTTGTTAATGAATGTCATTAGTCCTTAATATAAAAAAAAACATGATGTGATATGGCATACATCAAAATAAATAATTTTAAAACAATCCTATAACTACATGATGTATGTATGACATGACATGATATTTTTGTGTTTCTCATAATAAGGTATGAATGCAAAATATGATGTCATGGCATATGATGGGCAAACAAAACATGGTAAATTAGAATAAATAAAATATACTTAGATTATCTATCTAAGTATCATAAAACCTTAGCTAACTTAACTTAAATCCTAGATTGCCTAAATAATGTCAAAATCCCAATTTTGACATTTCTTTCTCAAGAAAATGCCAAAGCCCAACTGGACATTTGTTTAATCTCTTGATTTATTTATGCCAATTAAAATCAAGCACATCCCTCAAATTTTGGCATATTTATCCTTCCAAACGGAGTAATCACTTTAAATTTTAGGCCCGAATTTGCTTTTAATTCCTTAAGAACATATCAAAATCCCAACTTGGTAGTTCTTTACACTTGATTTCTTGTGTCAATCAAAACTATATCAAATTTCTCAAATTATGACACATTTTACTCTTTCCAAGAGTAAATGAAAATCCACTTCATTTTCAAAGGTTAATAATAACCTTGAAAATTGCTCTCCGAGTGTCAACTTCATCATGATTGTGTTAAATACCCTTTCAATTTGAGTTGACACTCTCTAACCCATCTAAGGTGTAGAGAAAATGCTCCTAGGAACCCAAAACCTATTGGTGCTCCTTGGATGCTCTAGATACTCACTAGGGATAACCTCCCTAGATACCTTCCTAATGACCTTGGTAGGCTTCTTAGAAGCTTTGGTCACTTTTTCTAGGTCAACTCTAGAGATTGCTTCCCTTGTGACCTTCTTAATGACTTTCTTAGACTTTTTAGAAGTCTTAGTCACATTTGTGGTTTCAAAAATACTTCTAGGGATAACTTCCCTTGTATCCTTGACTTGACCCTTAGACCTAGGATTTGTTCCATAGCTATATGGAACCCTATGGTAAGAAATTACATCCTTCTTGGTTTTAGGTTTGTATCCCAACCCCTTACGACCATTGGATTGTTGGTGCAGCGGGGACCGGCAAGAGGGAGGTGAATTGCCTACGAATGAAAACTTAACCCTCCTCAAGGCTTTTCAACTCAAAACTAAAAGCAACACTTAATAAATAAACTAAATAACAGAAAGGAAATGAAACTCGGAGTTTTAACCTGGTTACAACCAAGAGGATTGTTAATCCAGGGCAATGAAAGGCGCAGTAAGAAAAACTCCTTCTGTGAAGGCGGAGAAGCCTTTTACACTTTGAGAGCACAGTAGTTGCTAAGACACTGAGAGTACAGAGTTGAATTGCGTTCAAATTCCTTGTTCTGTAAAGCTGCTCGAGACCCTCTTTATATAGGGGTTCTAGAGCTTATCGGATGACCTGATCTTCGGGATCAGGTTTTTGACTCGAGAGGGATCGGTCGACCGATCCCCAGGTTCGGTCGACCGAACCTGCTGTATCTTCCCAGGTTTCCGTCCAAGTACAGTCTCTGTGGATCGAGCTTGGGTTCGGTCGACCGATCAGCCAACGGTCTTCAGTTGAGTTGGCCCGATCAATATGCTCGACTCAGTCTGTGGATAGACTTCGGTTCGATCGACCAATCAAAAAGTTTGGTCGACCGATCAGCTCCCCAACGGTTGGCTGCTTGACGTGGCTTCTGATGTGTCACCAACAGCTGGCTTCGGATAAAGAAGGGTTCGGTCGACCGATCAAGGGGTTCGGTCGACCGAACCATTGACAAGTCAACTTCCAGTTGACTTGTTCTGGTTCGGCTCCTTAGGTGATTGCGGCCTACCGGAATAGGGCTCACCCGAACCCAGTTCCCGGCCTTCTCCTCGAGCAGGATTCCATCCGGCTTCTCATCCCTCGAACGCCGCGTACGTTCTTCTCGCTCCACCGGAGTACTCTTCCGCAGCTCTTTCGTCCTTCGGACGCACCGAGTCCATCAACTCCCTTCCCGTGCCGTCCTTCTCGCTAGCTACGTCTTCCGCTCGACTTCTTGTACTCCTAAGTTCCTGCACACTCAGACACAGGGGTCAGACAAAACGCAGGACCTAACCAACTTGGTTGATCACATCAAAACTACCACGGGGTCCAACAATCTCCCCCTTTTTGATGTGCATCAACCCAAATTCAAGTTATGGTTAACAAACAGATAATAATTTAAGGAAATTACTAAACTAACATATAAAGCAAGAGTTTGCAATAAAACTAAATTGCAAAATAAACTTTAAAAAACTTGTAATTTGTATTTTTCTTAACTCCCCCTAAACTTGTAATTTTCTCTCCCCCTTTGATCACAACAAAAAAATGGGGACTTAAATAGAAAAAATATTGTAAGTAAAAAAAATTTGCTAAGTAAGAATGAAATTTAGAAAAATTTTCTAAGTAAATATCTAAAAAACTTTCAAAGCATTATTTAATTCTTCTGTTAATGCTTTTCCAGAAAGTTAATTAAACATTTTTATTTCAGCTCCAGGTCGTGGCGAGACACTAGGCCTTCTTGGTTATTGGAGCAACAACCACTTCCTTAGACAAAGCCTTCATAAAGAAAATGTTTAATTTTCTCTCTTTGAAGTTTTAAATTTAAAAGTAATTAATTTAGCACAGATTTTGGAACCTAATAGAGGTTCCTTCCTACAGGGTTATTTAGATACTTAGGTGGTACATAATTTTTGGGTATTCTTCTAAGTTGACCCTGATGGTTTCTAATTTACCAGTTTAATTTTCCATAAACTTTAATTTTTGAATTTGGAAATTTATTTAAACATGTATTATTTTTTAATTTCTAATTTTAGATTTTTATTTTCAGATTTCAATTTTTTTTTTCTAATTGATCTAATTCTTTAAACAAAGCTTTAATAAACTCAAAAGACTGTTTAGGGTTTAGGGCACGTACCTTACTTATCTCATCTTGCGATGCTCCCCCTTCATCATTGCTTTCTCCTTCTGATGTTCCTCCCCCTTCATCTATGCTCATTTCTGAGCTAGACGTTTCTTCTAGCTGATGGTTGGCCATCAGTGCTAGTCCCGAGAATTCTTCGACTTCGGAGTCTGAGGACGACGAATCATCCCACGTGGCTTTTAGATTGTGTTTGGGTCGAGTGGGCTTCTTGATCCTTTCCTTACTTTTGCTCTTCAGTTTTGGACAGTCATCTTTGATATGTCCTTCTTCGTTGCAATTGTAGCAACGAACCACCCTTTTCTTTCGCTGGAGCTTTTTCGACTGCAATCTAAATTTGTTAGAATTAACAAATTTATTAAACCGTCTTACTAGTAGTGTCGCTTCGGATTCGTCGATCGAAGCTTCGGAATCGGGATCGTCCCTCCTTGCTTGTAGGGCGACGTCGAGGTTTGACTTCACTACTTCTTTAGGCTCTGCAATCTGAGACTCGTGAAGTTCAAAGGTAGAAAACAAACTTTCTAAGGTATTTACCTCAAGGTCCTTAGAGATGTAGTAAGCATCTACTAAGGACGCCCATTCCGGAGTCCTCGGAAAGGCGTTGAGCGCATATCGGATGGAGTCTCGGTTCGTTACCGTTTCACCGAGATTCGTCAGTTGCGTGATCAGCTCTTTGATCCTTGCTTGGAGCTGCGCTACCTTCTCACCTTGGTTCATCCGGAGATTCGTCAACTGGTTCCGGAGGATGTCGCGTCTAGCTAGCTTCGCTTCGGATGTACCTTCGTGAAGCTCCAGGAATTTCTCCCAGAGATCTTTCGCGGAGTTGTAACTTCCGATCCGGCTTACCTCCTGAGGTGGCAGAATGCTGAGAAGGTTGAATTCCTTTTTTCCGTTGGCGACGAAGTCGGCTTGCTCCTTCTTGCTCCACGTGTTTTCTTCTTTGTCTTTAGGAGCTGCAAAACCATATTTCATAGTAATTAAAATGTCAAAATCTGTTTTAAAGAATACCTCCATTTTTCGCTTCCATGTCGCGAAATCTCCGTCGAACTTTGGGGGATGAATGTTCGCGTCGGCCATTGTTCTGATCTTTGTGCTTCAGATGGCGGTTAGTCCCTCTGAGGCTTGTTGGGCTCTGATACCACTTGTTGGTGCAGCGGGGACCGACAAGAGGGGGGTGAATTGCCTGCGAATGAAAACTTAACCCTCCTCAAGGCTTTTCAACTCAAAACTAAAAACAACACTTAATAAATAAACTAAATAATAGAAAGGAAATGAAACTCAGAGTTTTAACCTGGTTACAACCAAGAGGATTGTTAATCCAAGGCAATGAAAGGCGCAGTAAGAAAAACTCCTTCTGTGAAGGCGGAGAAGCCTTTTACACTTTGAGAGCACAGTAGTTGCTAAGACACTGAGAGTACAGAGTTGAATTGCGTTCAAATTCCTTGTTCTGTAAAGCTGCTCGAGACCCTCTTTATATAGGGGTTCTAGAGCTTATCGGATAACCTGATCTTCGGGATCAGGTTTTTGACTCGAGAGGGATCGGTCGACCGATCCCCAGGTTCGGTCGACCGAACCTGCTGTATCTTCCCAGGTTTCCATCCAAGGACAGTCTCTGTGGATCGAGCTTGGGTTCGGTCGACCGATCCTTTTGTTCGGTCGACCGATCGGCCAACGGTCTTCAGCTGAGTTGGCCCGATCAATCTGCTCGACTCGGTCTGTGGATAGACTTCGGTTCAGTCGACCGATCAACTCCCCAACGGTTGGCTGCTTGACGTGGCTTCTGACGTGTCACCAACAGCTGGCTTCGGATAAAGAAGGGTTCGGTCGACCGATCAAGGGGTTCGGTCGACCGAACCATTGACAAGTCGACTTCCAGTTGACTTGTTCTGGTTCGGCTCCTTGGGTGATTGCGGCCTACCGGAATAGGGCTCACCAAACTCAATTCTCGGCCTTCTCCTCGAGCAGGCTTCCGTCCGGCTTCTCGTCCCTCGAACGTCGCGTACGTTCTTCTCGCTCCACCGGAGTACTCTTCCGCAGCTCTTTCGTCCTTCGGACGCATTGAGCCCGTCGGCTCCCTTCCCGTGCCGTCCTTCTCGCTAGCTACGTCTTCCGCTCGACTTCGTGTGCTCCTAAGTTCCTGCACACTCAGACACAGGGGTCAGACAAAACGCAGGACCTAACCAACTTGGTTGATCACATCAAAATTACCACGGGGTCCAACATGGATGACTTTTGTACTCCTAGACCTAGGTTATGATTTTTAGATCCTTGTATTTCATTTGTGATTTTCTTAAGGATCCTTTCCATTTTATCAAGTTCTGATTTCAAGACTTGATTTTCCTTCCATAATTCCTCAACCTTAGATTTTTCACTAAAATCTTGATTTTTCCTTTTCTTAGGCATATGTTTAAAACCCTTAGAATTATTTCGTAGTTGGTTATCTACCTTCATAACCTTAGGTTGAGTGGTTTTAGCATGAAAAGCTACATGTTTTTCCTTAATGCTATCATGCTTCTTATTTTTGTGGTAAATAGTATTAAAATGATAAAAATTAGAACTAACATGCTTTTTACCATAATTTAAAGAGGTAGGCTCAATAAATGATACCTTGCGTTTTACCTTTGAAGCTCCCCCTTGATCCATGCTTCCTCCTTTAGCTTTGACCGCTTTCTTCCCCTTAGGATATTGATTCCGGTAATGTCCTTTTTGATGGCAAGAGAAGCACACAATGTGCTCCTTGCTCTTCTTTGTAGCGGGGGTGGTCTCCTTAGGCTTCTCCTTGCCCTTTAATGTCACTTGACCCTTCTTCTTTGCCAAGTTAGGGCACTTGCTTTTGTAGTGTCCATGTTCCCTACACTCAAAACATATGATATGATTTTTATTTTTAATTGAAATACTTATACCTTCACATGTAGGGATGACACTTGCTCCTCCTTTTGATGTTTCTTGATTTTTGGAGGATGCATTGTCTTCTTCTCCATTTGACCTGGATCTAGAAGATTCTCCTTCTTCTTGATCCGATGTCAACAAGGGTCGCTCCCCCTCAATCCTAGAGGTGGAGACTTCTTCATCTTCATCTTGTACATGGAACAAGGAGTATGCTCCCTCTTTATCCTTTTCGTTGCATTCCTTTGAAGATGAAGCTTCTTGGACTTCTTCTTCGGAAGTGGAGCATCTCTCAACTTCGGAGTCCTCTTGATTTTGATCCAATGAGTCACCCTCTTTGGATTCTTCTTGATCTGGTACAGTGGAGGGGATCTCATGAATCGTTGTCAATTTGCTCCAAAGCTCCTTGGCATCCTTGAATTCTCCAATTTGCTCCAAAATGTGGCTAGGCAATAGATTGACCAAAAGCTTGGTCACTTTATCATTCGCCTTGCTCCTTTGAATTTGTTCTTGGCTCCACTTGCTCCTCTTGAGAATTTTTCCCTTTGAACTTGTTGGAGCTTCGAAGCCTTCCATGAGAGCAAACCATTGCTCTATCTCCACCATCAAGAAATTTTTGATCCTTAATCTCCAAAGATCGAAGCTCATCATTGTGAATGGTGGAGGCACCCTCGTGTCGAATCCGAGTCCATCTCGGAATTCCATCTTGAAGTTGAGCTTCTTGAATTCTTTGACTTTGATGAATTTGCTTCAACTTCTTCACTCTCTAGCTTTGTTGCCCCTTCCGGCGATGATTCCGGTGAAGAGCAGCCTCGCTCATATACCACTTGTTGAGACCGAAATGTAGCTAGACGCCGTGAATAGATCTTCACGCTCGTTGTGCTCTTCGTTGCTTGTTTCTTCAAGATGATAACAGCGGAAAAGATACAAGAAACAAGAACAACGCTAACAAGAGGATTTACTTGGTACCCACCTCAACAAGAGGCAATTAATCCAAGGATTCACACACTCACGCACCCTCCACTATGAAAAATACTCCTTTATGGTAACTTCCGAAAGCGGAGAAGCCTTACAAGCTCTCAGTACAAGAAGAAAGGAAAGGGAAACAAAATACAATGAGATCTTACAAGTTTGCACAAGAAACCCTAACCCTAACTTCTTCCTTGCCTCTTGACTTGGACGTGCATCAGCATAAACCTCTAAGAATCTTCAAGAACTGACGATGAGAGCTGTGGAGAAGTGGCTGTGAAGTCGCTGTAGAGAAAGAATCGAAGTCGTGGAAGTTCTCTCTAGAGAAACGCTCGCCAACGGTTAAAAATCACGCCAACAGTCGAATCTCAATCGATTGGATTGCTCCTAATCGATTGGGGAGGCTTTGAATCGATCGTCCGATCGATCCAGATTGCCTCTGTGCTCCTGGAAATCGCCTGGATATATCAACCAATCGATCCAGGACTCATCGCACGAGAACCCACCTCTCAATCGATCGCTCGATCGATTGGAGGCTCCCAATCGATTGACTGATCGATTGGGAGGCTTTTTGTTCGCTCGACACTTCTCCCCAATCGATCCACTAATCGATTGGGAGAAGGCTTGTCGCGGGGACTCGCCCAATCGATCAGCCGATCGATTGGGCATGAGCCAATCGATCGGCTGATTGATCCAGCTCATGGTTTTTGCCCAAAATCAAGTCCAAAGTCCCCTAAATCAACATCCGGTCAACTATGACCTGTTGGTATATCATGCCTAGCATCCGGTCACCCTTGACCTGCCAGGACTCTCTCACCAAGTGTCTAGTCAATCCCTTTGACCCACTTGGACTTTTCTCCTCGTGCCAAGTGTCCGGTCATCCTTGACCCACTTAGACTTATCTCCACCAGGTGTCTGATCAACCTTGATCCACCTGGATTTCCCGTGCCTGGTTTCACTCACCAGGACTTCCCTTCTGCCTAGCTTCACTCACTAGGACTTCTCATCTGCCTGGCTTCACTCACCAGGACTTTCCTTCTGCCTAGCTTCACTCACTAGGACTTTCACCTGGTTTCACTCACTAGAATTTTTCATACTGCCTATCTTCACTCACTAGGTCTTTCACCTGACTTCACTCACTAGGATTTTCTTCTCTGGCTAACCTCCTAGTTAGGACTTTCACCTGACTTCACTCACCATGATTTTCTTCTCTGCCTAACCTCCTAGTTAGGATTTTCACCTGGCTTCACTCACCAGGATTTTCCAGTCAAGTATCCAATCAACCTTAACCTACTTGACTTTCCTTCACATCTGAACTAGTTTACCTTGACCAAAAAGGGAATTGTACCAACAATCTTCCTACATGCACAATTGCACCTACAATCTCCATGTATTGTCAAACATCAAAATCAAAACATAAAGATTCAACCTTAAGTCAACTCAAGCTTAGTCAACCTTGACCTAGGGATATTACACCAACCTCAATTCCTGATAATTACATCAGAGATATCACGTGTCATAGTTTGCGCTATCCACGGGACATTAATTCCTATTTTCTTTAACCCTTTCACGATTGGCGGAGCGTGAAATAATTACTGTTAATTAAATTAAAATTGTTAACAGCAATTTCAATAGGATTAATGCTGATGGATTTAATTAATTATATACAGTGACGCTGCTGTCAATTTTGACTACCGGAGTTATTTGATGCCTAGAGATATCAATAAACCTTGTAAATTATTAGTATGTATATTTTCTTTATTTTGACCATCAAGTGTCTCAATTTGTCTAAAAACTTTAAGAATACTTGATTAAATACTTTTTTAGCAAGTATATTCTGACTAATTACGGATTAGCTCGCTAATTACAGAAGGCTGCTTATTAAAAATAATAATAATAAAAAGAAAAGAGCAAACTTGGTGATTACATCAACGCGGAATTATGCGGTCCCACGCACATGGCGAAGCCGCGTCGCCAAATCCTGCCTTCAGCCAAAACCAATTGCCTTCCCTCATCTACATCTTTTTTTTTTTTTTTTTTTTTTTTTTTTTTTTTTTTTTTTTTTTTTACATCCAATTTATACCAATTAATTTTAAAAATAATCTATCAGATAGCAAGATAAATAAAAAAAAAACACTCCCAACAGATAATCGATCAGCCCAGCGATTTTAAATTAGCTTTCCTATACAATCTGCATTTTGCATGCCCCAACTTTCATCGTAGTGTATAATTAGCAATCAAATTACTTTCCACACCAGTAAGTTATTCAAAATTATTGTTAACGTGCAGCGTTAACTTATTAAAATATTAGCAAGCATTATTGAGATCAGAACATGGCCCAGAGTGGCCTGCATCTGATGCAAGGCCACGCATGGTGCGACCTAATGCTACACATGCGCCCGCGGACTCTTCCTGAGCCGAGCACTTGCTTGACTTTAGGTGTGTAATCTATCATAACCGAGTTGAGTCGAGTTGAACAGTTAAAGGTTTGTTGGCTGTTTGATTTGAGTTTTAATTTTTAAACTTAAATTGGGTTTGAAAACAAATTAAATTGACACAAATGATTTAAAATAACTCATTTAAAAATTAAACGAGTTTCGTTCCAACTCAACTTGTTAATATATCATTTTCAAATCGAGTTTTATTCGTTAGGGCTATTATAAAAAAAAAAATCTCATCTATATCTGCTTCATCTATTTTAGAGACGCTTAAAATTAAATTATACTACTCTTGAATTATTTTAATCAAAATAACTCCACCTTAAAATTACTTTAGTCAACTTTAAGCATTTCTAAATTTTTCTTCCTAGATATATTTTTCATACAACCATTTAGGTTGAAGTTGTTTTTTTTAGTCTAGGTATCGAACTCATAGATTATTAACATAAATCTGAAAATACACTCCACAGCTTGTCTTCACGTTAGAGAAAATATATGATTCGGCCTGTGAAAGTTTATATATTTCAAACAAAAATCAAATTGAAACAGGCAATTATGCTAAACTTGAAGCAGTTATAATCTAAAGTTATTCATGAAATTAAAAATAATTTTTCAAAAAGATTTAATATTATTTAAATAAAAGATAAATATTTTTAAATCTTATTTAAAAAATTAATGGCACGGCCAGTAGGCCGCCCCAAACCGGATCTGATGTCAGTTTGGGCCGACGCTAGACGGGCCTTGGCCTATTTACATTTCCTTTTTATGTCCAAATTCTGTTACGAGATTGACCGAGTAAGTCCAGAATGGTCATTTAACCCTAGGGTTCTCTCTAGGGTTCTCTCCTTCCTATTAAACAACGCGGCGCTGCGGTAAAGGAGGTGGCGAGGCGGGACTCGGAATAGTATTCAGGAGCTAGGAGCCGACATCCGCAACAATGGTTCGTTCTCTTCGTCGGTTTCAGATGCATCTCTTTCCTCTTGAGTTTTCTGATGAATGCTTGCTGTTTGTTTCGCTGATTTTTTTTTTTTTTGAATTCTTGATTCGTTATCCGTGAATCATGTCGCCTTAGGAAAGTTTTGTGTCCTGTGGATAGTGTTGAGTTTATCTGATTGATCATAGTTATTGCGTAGATGTTGTATCAGAGAATTTCTGGATGGTTCTTCATTTCCCTGTGGACAATCAACTCTTAGATGCCTTTTACTCCATCTGTTGAATCGATTCACTACAGAAAAAGGATCTTTGGTTATTTACTTCCTTTTTAAATGATTCGTTCTGTCAGGAGGCATGAAGTTTTTTTTCCCTTCAATCGTGTCTTAGTACTGAATCATTGGTGTTGGCATTCGGATCCAGAATTTATCCATCATCAGAACTTTAGAAAATGATATACTGGTTGATAATGAAATTTGAAACTGTTTCTTAGAGGTTCTTGTTTACCTATATTCAGTGGACTCTCGCAAACAATAATTTTGCGCCCTGATTTATAGTAACTTGTGTCATTGAAATATAAGAGGAACGTGGTGTTGAGATGTGATGATATGCTTGAGTTGCTATTTTATTTGGCTTGGGATCAAATTTTTGTGATAATGCTGAAGGTCCTTGTCCAAAATCATTATAAATGTAGGATTTTTTTTATCCCTTCGTGCATTCTCAGTGT
The DNA here is from genome assembly GCF_018446385.1 of Zingiber officinale. Lineage (NCBI taxonomy): Eukaryota > Viridiplantae > Streptophyta > Magnoliopsida > Zingiberales > Zingiberaceae > Zingiber > Zingiber officinale. The sequence goes on along the minus strand of NC_055986.1, from coordinate 29,758,022 downwards.
TGATTGATTGTTGTGTAATTTCTAAAGGTTTCTATTTGAGTTTTGATCTTGCTTGGTTCTTGTTTCCTTTGGTTCTCTTCAGGCCAGGGGATTGAAGAAACATCTGAAACGGCTCAATGCCCCTAAGCATTGGATGTTAGACAAGCTTGGCGGGGCCTTTGTAAGTAAATCTTGCCTCTCGATGTTTTTTGTTTTATATATATATATATATATATATATATATATGAGTAATAGGTTTAACTAGTGACTTTTATTTCTTTACTAGGCTCCTAAGCCATCATCTGGCCCACATAAATCAAGGGAATGTTTGCCCTTGATACTTATTTTGAGAAACAAACTGAAATATGCTCTTGTATATCGGGAAGCGATTGCAATTTTGATGCAAGGCCATGTAATGGTTGATGGAAAGGTCAGAACTGACAAGACTTATCCAGCTGGTTTCATGGGTATGTGATCAATCTTCCTTTATGGGTTATAAACCTGTCTTCTTTGTGCTAAGTTTTATCCTGCAATGAAAAACTATCTATAACTACATGGTTTTATTTTGCAGATGTTGTGTCGATTCCCAAGAGTAACGAGAATTTTCGTCTCCTTTATGACACCAAAGGACGCTTCTGTCTCCACTCGATTAGGGATGAAGAGGCTAAGGTATCTGGACATTGTGCTTTTTTCCATTCATGAATACTTGTTGATCATCTTGCTATAAAATGCCGATGAATTTAAATACACATTATAATTGGCCAATCTGGACTTCTCATGAGCTCTTTCATGTTTTGCTACCTGTCTAACAATTCTTTTTGAATAGGTATAATAGTGCAATTGCTGTAGGTATAATAGTGCAATTGCTGTATTGTTTCGAATTTGCTAATGATACTTGGACTTGTAAAATTAGAGAGGATTGAGGGTTGATTTTGTTTACTTAATGCAAATAAGCTTAATGAATTGACCGGTACTATATGCAGGTAAAAATGTGATGATTAAGTATTAGTTGTTATATAGAAAACAATTAGTTGCTTAACTGATGTTGCTCATTTTGTATAAGAATTTGAACTTTTGGAGTACTAAAATCATGCATTTCCCATGAAGTTCAAACTTTGCAAGGTTAGATCCGTACGATTCGGACAGAAGGGCATTCCCTATCTGAACACTTATGATGGCCGCACTATTCGCTATCCAGACCCACTTATCAAGGCCAATGACACCATCAAGCTTGACTTGGAGACCACGAAGATCGTAGATTTCATCAAGTTTGATGTTGGAAATGTGGTCATGGTGACTGGTGGGCGAAATACTGGTCGCGTGGGGGTGATCAAGAACAGAGAGAAGCATAAGGGAAGCTTTGAGACCGTCCACATTCAAGATGCCACTGGGCATGAGTTTGCGACTCGTTTGGGCAATGTGTTCACCATCGGGAAAGGAACGAAGCCATGGCTATCTCTTCCCAAGGGCAAGGGCATCAAGCTAAACATTATCGAGGAGGCGAGAAAGCGTCTGGCACTTACTGCCGGCACTGCCGTCTCTGCTTAGTTTTCTTTTCTTCAATTATCTGAACGTCTGTTTGGGTACCCTGCTGCACCAAGTCCATCTTGACAACTTGAAGATTTTTTTTATTTTTTTTTACTTTGTATTGTAACTATGCTATCAAACATTCATCTGTTTCGATAATATGCAAGAGACTAGTTTATTTGTTAGGTATTTGATATAGTTAGATGATTTTCAGTTATTGCTATCAAATTTGGTATTAACATTTTGCATTTAGTGATTCTATTATTAATGATGAATAATTCCTTTATAAATGCTCATTTGTTTGCTCTAGCTGTTGTAACCATTCATCCACTCGTGTTCTTTGCATCTGTGTTTACTCTTTCATAAACTTTATTTGTCCATCACCTGCAATTTTCTCCTGAGCATCTAGAAATGATTTAGTAGGGTTTAAAAACAGATTGATAGTATATGTAATTAAGTATTACCTATAATAAAATTTAATAAAATTTATAAAATTATATTTAATAGCACTATAATCTATATCATATATATAATTTAGAATTAAGAGGGAAAGGATATCTGCAGATATTTAAAGTTAAAAAAATAATTGTGGGCGAAAATTGTGTGACTAATCTTCAAAATTATTCAAATTAAATAATTTGAATGGATTTTCTTGATTTTGTATTAGTAGTTAATATACTCTTATTATTATTATTATTATTATTATTATTATTATTATTATTATTATTATTGATCCTGAGTCGAGATAATGAATGTTGGGGGACGTGGTGCTCTTATTGATTGTGCGTGGACTTCGAGCTAGAGAGAGACCTACAATTACAACAACGTCAGTGTCGAGCCAGAATAACAGTGTGATTACAGTAAAGATTAGTATACCTCCGTTGAAGTTTGAGGTTCATTATATAGGGCTTCGGAGGTGCGCATGCACGCTCCTCGAGACGTGCACGTTTCTCAAAGTTTTTTTGAAAAGACATGTCAGGAAAGTGTTCCTGACAACATATCTTAACGACCCAAGCATATCTCTAACGTGACAGTGGAAGCTTCCGTCGTACGATCCACTACCTGACCATGCCGCCGACCATGTCGTTTGTCGATGGCACGCGCTCCCAGAAGGATATCACAAATCATCCTCTTGTCCGTTACTGGGCCGAGCGGGTGAGCTGTTCGGCCAACCATCAGTCGTCCGGACGCTATTGTTCTCGGGTCGACCAGGATGGTCGCTCGGCCAACTACCCATTGTCCGAGCTCTGCTTTGAATGTAATCTGCTCGGTCGTGGCTCCGCTGGGCTGGTTCCGAGGTACATCTGAGCGGGGCTGGCCGCTTGGCGTGTGCTCCCCAGACACTTCTCTGAGTGTCAGAAGCTCGGTATGTGACCGAGCTATGATGATGTTGGGTCGGACCTTCTCTATCTCGGTCGGGAGAGTGGGCCGACTGACTGGCCGATGGTACAGGGGCGTTGATCATCCTGACTCTGACCTTTGACCTCCACCGTGGCAATGACCATCCACTGGGTGGGCTCCTCATCACCGCATCACATGCCTCCTCCTCAAGTCTAGTCGAAGGAGGTTGCAAGTCCGACTGACTGGACAGAAGAAGTCTTGAGACTAATCGGTCGATCAGCCGTGATGCTGGGTGGACTCTGGTCAGTCTGTCGAAGAGCTTCGGTCGGCCATAGGACCGATCCTTGAAGCCGATTGGCGCTTCGCGTGTCTGTACTTGAGCTTTCTCCTTCGGCGTCTTCAAACACATGTGGTCAATGCTGACGTCATAAGAACCTCTTGGGAATTCGTGCAAATCACCCCCATTAAGGCTAAACACGCACCCATGCCGATTAATTGCGTTCATTAAATGTGGACCAATGGGGAAACACCACGTGTCACCGTCACAGTCGCCGCATGTCCAAAGCGACAGGCACTGATGTGACGTCTGGTGGTTTGAATTCTACGACTGGATCTGCGCTCCGATTCCCGTGACCTAGATCGGATGGCTCCGGTCGCCCGAGCCCAGAGTTTATAAAGCCGCAACGTCGGCTCCTTTCTCACTTTGCCTCTTCCGCGAAAGCTGCCAGCGATTCCTGTGCGACCTATGCTCTGGCAATCCTCTACATCTCATCGGCGACGACTTTCTCCTTCTGTAAGCTCTCTTCCTAAATCTTCCTTCCTATCTTTTTTCGTTTCCTGGTACTTCCAGTGTTTGCTTTGTGTTTTCTGCTCGCCTCTCTTCCCCTCGGACTCTTTTCCCTTCGTATTTTAACCATGACGAGCTCTTCACAACTATCAGACCTCGCTCCCGGTCTCTGGTACACTACCATGGAGACTATGTTTGATGCGGACGACGCCGAGAGCCTTAAAAACGCCTTTGAGCTCCCCTCTGATCACAAAATCATTCTGGCTTCTTCGTTCAATCGGCCCAATGACCCGTCGACAGACACCATATGTCTATTCCGAGACCAGTTTATGGTCGGTCTTCGCTTCCCTATCCACCCTTTCATCATTGAAGTCTGTAATTACTTCTGTGTTCCCCTTCCACAGCTCATACCAAATTCTTTTCGCTTGCTGTGCGGCGTCGTCGTGCTGTTTCGGCTGCACGACATTCCTTTGACCCCTCAAGCTTTCCACTACTTTTACTATCCCAAGCAGTTCAAAATGGGAACCTTCCTTTTTCAGCCTCGGGTCAGCTTAATATTTTTTTGACAAAATGTCCACTTCCAACAAACATTGGAAGGAGTATTTCTTCTTCATGCGACTCCCCGAACGGCCGAGCTTTCGAACACGCTGGCAGGTTGGACTACCACCTCAACCCAACCTGAAGAAGCATAAGAGCCGAGCGGACTATCTGCACGCAGTGTCCCTGATGGCTAGTCAAAGATATGACATCCATAAGCTGCTGCTGGAGGGTGTCATGTACATCTTCGGTCTGAGCCCGATCCGCACCAAGCTCCCGAGCGGCTTAGGTACGCCATTACCTGATCCTTTCTTTTGAGTCTAACTGATTTCTTTTCTGTCTCTTGCAGCCGATGTCATGATGCGAGCGCGGGTGGCTGGCTTCATAAAGCTTAAGGACGCCGAGGTTGAGGCGGCTGCCGCAAAAGAATTAGCGAGCCGAGGTCTAACACTGGTCGACTCTCATGAAGGCACGCTTGCCGAGAGCAGGGAGACATCCACTATGGGCGAGGGCGCTGCCGACCGGGCACCCACCATCGAAGCTGTGGGGGGCTACTCCCTACCCTTAAGTCGCAGCCTGCCGCCTGGACCGAGGGCTCCGGATCTTCGGGCGATGGCGAGCCTCTTATTAGGTGCAAGAGACGCCGAGTGGACCAGCCTTCCCGTTCCGCCACCTCGGCTGTGAGGGCCACCGAGCGGGTAGACACTTCATCTACTACGGCCATCCCAGCAACGACGGAGGCCACTTCTTCTGATCGGACACCATCCTTGGTCGAGCTGTCGCCAGAGACCCTCGCTGCACAACCAATTGCCTTTCTGCCCCTACCCGACGAAGGGTTTTGCGCTCCGGTATCCGCCCCGCGCCCACGACCCCACCTTCCGGCCAGATGGCCTCTTCCCAATCGGGCCCGAGCGGTCGACGATCCGTGATGGCGATCCTCCACCTGCCAACGAAGGATTATCTCGAGCCGAGCACCCAACCTCGCACTCCCGAGCACAAAATCCTCATCCGCAGGCCGCTTGCCGACATCTGGGAGGAAGCTCGAGCACGAGACGCTACGATGCCCCCCAGGGCCCTCGACAACAGTCACCTGCAAATGTCCACTGGGGTATGTATTTTACTATCCATTCAGGATTTACCTCCGATCGGTGTTAACATTTTTCCGTTCGCCTGTAGTACCAGGTGGAAAGCGTGGCCATGTGCCAATGACTCCCTTTTGTGGAGGACGAGCTGAAGAAGCTTAAAATCTCGAGCGACACATTATCCTCCCAAGGGTTGCCTATTACTGAGGTCGGCAAGCTGCAGGCCGATCTGGAGAAAGCCAACAAGCTCCTCGAGGCCGAGCGGCAGAAGACTACTGGCCAGGAAGTTATGCTGGGGCGGCTCAACACTCAGGTTAGCACTTTTGATAAGAAAATCGAGTCGGCCACGATGAGGAAGAACCGAGCTAGGGATGTAAACGAGCTGAATCGAGTCGAACAGTATTAGGCTCGAGCTCGGCTCGTTTAAGTTACATTCTGGCTCGAGCTCGGCTCGAGCTCGAATCGAACTTTTATTACAAGGCTCGAGCTCGACTCATTTTGAAATTATCAAGCTCGCGAACAGTTCGAGCTCGGCTCGTTATTAGCTCAATTATCATAGTTAATGAGCCTAATTCGTTAAGCGAGCTCCGGCACATTTTCGGGCTCATTTTAGAACTCGTTTTTTTGGCTCGTTTTAAAGCTCGTTTTAGAACTCGTTTTTTAGCTCGTTTTTAGCTCATTTTTTGGCTCAATTTAAGGCTCCTTTTTTGGCTCGTGAGCCTACAAACGAACATGTTCGCGAGCTCACGAGCCGAATATTCTTAAGCTCAAGCTCGACTCGATAAAACTGTCGAGCTCGAAATCGAGCTCGAGCTCGGCTAGATAAGATAAACGAACGAACTCGAACAAGTTTTTTATCGAACCGAGCTCCGAATAACTCGCGAACCATTTGGTTCATTTCCATCCCTAAACCGAGCCATCACCGATCTGAAGCTGAAAAATTAGGAGGCTCAGAATCTCGCCCAGAAGCTCAAGGAAACTGAAGACTTCCTGGTCGTCGAGCGGATCTGCCGCTCGGCTGAAGAGGCTTCTTTACGAGGGGAGCTGACAGCTGCTGAAGATGCTTTGGAGGCCTCCCGCTTGGCACTAGCGACGTATCAAGAAGGTGAACCGGGCATGCTTGAAACGCTGAAGCAGGCCTTCCTTCGCTCGGACAAATTCACTAATAAGGTCGTCCAGTGGATCGTTCGGATCTTTGAGTTTGCTATTGACGGGATGCTCCAGCAGCTCAAGGTGGACGACCATCTTCCCACCGTGCTGACGGACAACGTTATCAATCGCAGCAAGTTGAACGACTCGTTGCCTAATAACGTTTTCGATTACCTAGAGTGAGGTTGAGCGTTTGTCTTGTAAAAGAATCTATTTTTGAATGGAAGCCCGCCCGCTCGACGGTGCACCAATTTTTTTTGCAATGAATGTTCACTTGTTAGGTGGTGCTTGCCTTTTTACAATTCTTCTTGCACGATTGCCCTTAACCGTCTATGGTGTTTGTGCGTATCACTCCGAACGGACAACACCTTCGAGGACGCTTGCCTGAGCGACGTTTATGCGGTTAGCGACTTGGCTCAAGTGCCATTGAAGGAATTTGAGGAAGGTTTATAGCTTCTCCTGTTGCTCGATGATTTGACATGACTTGAGTTTAAGGTCATCGCTCGACCGCCGATGGAGACAAGCGTTTAACATCACCACTCGACGATTTAACGAAGTCATGGATTTAAGGTCGCCGCTTGACCGTTGATGGAGACACGCGTTTAATGTCACCACTCGACGATTTGACGAAGTTATGGATTTTAGGTCGCCACTCGACCGTCGATGGAGACACGCATTTAACGTCGTCGCTCGACGATTTGACGAAGTCATGGGTTTAAGGTCGTCGCTCGACCGTCGATGGAGACACGCGTTTAACGTCGCCGCTCGACGAAGTCATGGATTTACGGTCGCCGCTCGACCGTCAATGGAGACACGCGTTTAGCGTCGCCGCTCGACGATTTGACGAAGTCATGGGTTATTGTCGCCGCTCGACCGTCGATGGAGACACGCGTTTAACGTCGTCGCTCGACGATTTGACGAAGTCATGGATTTAAGGCCACTGCTCGACCGTCGATGGAGACGCGTTTAACGTCGCCGCTCGACGATTTGAGTTTAAGGTCGCCGCTCGATCGTCAATGGAGACACGTGTTTAACGTTGCCCACTCGACGATTTTACGAAGTCATGGGTTTAAAGTCACCACTCGATCGTCGATGGAGACACGCGTTTAACGTCGTCGCTCGACGATTTGATGAAGTCATGGGTTTAAGGTCGCCGCTCGACTGTCGATGGAGACACGCGTTTAACGTCGCCGCTCGACGATCTTCCATGCCGCTCGACACAAAGCTTTAAAACCCTTTATTTTTTTACTTTTGCCCTGTATACCAAAAGTACAGGATGCAAAGACATTAACTATTACAAGACGCACCTCTCACCTGAATCGGTAAGATTGGAGATAGTTCGCGCTCCACGGCCGCTCTAGTCGTCGTCCGCCCTCATCCTCCAAGTAGTAGGTGCCTGACCGGAGCTTCTCCACGACCTTGAAGGTTCGGGCTACGAGGCTTCCAGCTTGGTGACGTCGTCGACCGGCTCACTTTCTTCCATACTAGGTCGCCGACCTAGAACGACCTTGGGATCACCCTCCGATTGTAGTTTTGCTTCATCATTTGTCGGTATGCCATTAGCCGGCCGACGGCTTTTGCGCGAGCTTCGTCCACTAAGTCTAGCTCCAGAAGCTTCTGCTCGACGTTGTCCTCGCTATAATGTTGTATCCGATCTGATTCAACTCTGACCTCGACGGGGACGACCGCTTCGCCGCATACACCAGGTGGAAAGGAGTCGCCCTGGTTCCTTCTTTGGGAGTTGTGTGGATCGCCCATAGCACGTTGGGTAGCTCATCCACTCAACTTCCACCAACATGGTCGAGCCGAGCATGTAGGATTCGAAGAATTTCGCGGTTGGCGACCTCTGCCTGCCCGTTGCTCTAAGGATAGGTCACTGAAGTGAATGCTTGCTGAATACCATATCCTCCACACCATTCTTTGAGTTTCTGATCAGCGAATTGCCTTCCATTATCTGAGACGAGCCAGCGTGGGATGATGAACCGGCATATGATGTGCTGCCAGATGAACTTCATGACCATCTGCTCGATTATTCTTGCCAGCGGCTCGGCTTCGACTCATTTGGAGAAATAATCCACTGCGACGAGCAGGAACTTTCGCTGACCTGTGGACATGGGGAATGACCCAACGATGTCTATGCTCCACTGGTTGAACGGGCACGAGATTGTTGATGCCTTCATTTCCTCGGTCAGTCGGTGCTAGAGGTTATGATATTTCTGGCAGGACAGACAAGTAGCCACCATCCGGGCAGCATCCTCTTGGAGGGTCGGCCAAAAGTATCCGGCCAGTAGAATCTTCTATGCCAATGAGCGGCCGCTTGAGTGTCCTTCGCAGGATCCTTAATGTACCTCCCGTAGTATGTAGACGGCGTCCTCTGATCCGACGCATTTAAGTAGAGGCCTAGAGAAGGTCTTCTTGTAGAGCTGATCCCCGATCAAGGTGAACCGGCTAGCCCTTCTCCTTAACAAGCGAGCCTCCTCCTGATCGGACGGTGTAGCTCCCGACGGTAGCAAAAACTCCGTCAATGCCGACTTCCAATCATTTGGGAAGGTAAGCCCCTCCATTCGGTCAATATTAGCCACTAGGGATACTTGCTCGATCGGTTGTGCTATAACGATCGGCGATAACGAGCTCGCTAATTTGGCCAGCTCATCTGCAGCCTGGTTCTCCGAGCGGGGGATCTTCTGTATGGCAACCTCTCGAAAATTGGTCTTTAATTTTTCAAAGGCCTCGGTGTAGAGCTTGAGTCACACCTTACTTATCTAGAATGTCCCGGTCAGCTGTTGAGCGACCAATTGAGAGTCTGAGTGGATGAGGGCCTTGATGGCTCCGACGTGCCGGGCGACTTGTAGGCCGGCTATAAGCGCCTCGTATTCGGCTTTATTGTTTGTTGTCATGTAGTCCAGCCGAACGGGCAGCTGCATTCGCTCCTCTCGGGGGGAGATGAGCAATATGCGGACCCCGCTCCCTTGCCGAGTAGACGAACCATCTATATATATCCTCCAAACGGCTTCTGACTCAGGATTTTGTACCTCAGTAACGAAATCTGCCAAGGGTTGTGCTTTGATAGCCGTTCAAGGCTGATACTGGATGTCGAACTCGTTGAGCTCAGTCGTCCATTTGATTAGCCGTCCGGACGCTTTTGGATTGAGGAGGACCCGCCCCATGGGACTATTGGTCATTACGATGATGGAGTGAGCGAGGAAGTACGGACGAAGCCTCCGAGCAGCGAGTACCAACACGTAAGCCAATTTCTCGAGACCGGTGTAATGAGATTCAAAGTCTTTCAATATATGACTTAAGAAATACACTGGTTGTTCCTTCCCGTTCTGCCTCATTAGAGCCGAGTCGACTACATGCTCGGTTGAAGATAGGTAAATCCGGAAGGGCTCGCTGACAACTGGCTTAGCTAGTACAGGCAATGAGTTGAGGTACTCCTTAAGTTCTTCGAACGTCCGATCGCACTTCTTCTCCCATTGGAATTTGGTGGCTCGGCGCAATATCTTGAAAAATGGCAAGCTCTGGTCGGATGATTTGGAGATGAATCGAGATAATGTTGTTATTCGACCGGTGAGATGTTAGGCTTCCTTCAATTTTCTTGGCAGCGACATGTCTTGTAGTGCTTTTACTTTGCTGGGGTTTGCCTTGATGCCCCGCTCGGTGATGATGTTGCCCAAGAATCACCCACTCTTTGCGCTGAACAGACACTTGTTTGGATTCAGCTTGATTCCGTATGTCCTAAGTGTCTCGCAGGTCTCCTTGATATTTGTGCATAGGTCCGTTGCTCGGAGGGATTTGATCAATATGTCGTCGACGTATACCTCCATGTTATGACCGATCTACCGTTGGAATACTTTATTCATCAGTCTCTGATAAGTAGCTCCGACATTCTTCAGTCCAAACGACATGACATTGTAACAGTACGTCCCGTCGGCTGTAATGAAGTTGACCTTTTCCTGATCTTCTCGGGCGAGCGGCACTTGGTGATATCCTTAATATGCACCCAGCACGCATATCAGCTCGCACTCAGTAGTGGAGTCTACCATCTGATCAATCCGAGGTAGCGGGTAGAAGTCCTTCAAGCATGCTTTGTTGAGGTCCCAGAAGTCGATGCAGATTCGCCACTTGTTGACTAGCTTGGAGACCAGCACAACACTTGTGAGCCAGCTCGGGAATTGAATTTTCCGTATGTGGCCGACCTCCAGCAGCTTCTCTATTTTTGCCTGGATGATCAGGTTTTGTTCGGCGCTGAAGTCCCTCTTCTTTTGTTTTACCGGTCGAGCGTTCGGTCAGACGTGAAGTTCGTGTTGTGCAACGCTCGGGGAAATCCCGGGAAGCTCGTGCGTTGACCATGCGAATATATCGTAGTTTTGTCATAGACATGCGATCAGCTCTGCCTTTTGCTTGGCTTCCAGATCAGATGCTATGAAAGTTGTGGCCTCCGCTCGACAAGGATGGATTTGAACCTCCTCTTATAGACTAGGGTAGGAGGCTTTTCAGTAATAGCACTAACCTCTAGTCGTGGGTTCTTCCAAGCAGACCTGGCCTCAGTCTTGACCATTTCAACATAGCAACACCGAGCGGCCAGCTGGTCACTCTTAACTTCCCCGACTAGGTCGTCTACCGGGAATTTGATCTTCTGGCAGTAGGTTGAAACTACTGCTCGGAACTCATTGAGAGATGGTCGACCCAGGATGACGTTGTAAGCTGAGGAAGTGTCCACCATGATGAAGTTTGTGGTCCTAGTCCTCCTGAGCGGCTCCTCGCCGAGCGATATGGCCAACTTGGTTTGGCCGATCGACAAAACCTCGTTGCCCGTGAATTCGTACAGCTGGGTAATCATTGGCAGCAGCTCACCTTGGTCAATCTGGAATTGATCGAAAGCCTTTTTGAAGATTATGTTCACCGAGCTCCCTATGTCAATAAAAATTTGGTGAACGGTATAATTTGTGATTATCGCTCGGATAATGAGAGCGTCATCGTGGGGGGACTTCTACGCCTTCGAGATCCCGGGGTTCGAAGCTGATTTCGGACCCGTTCGCCCTCTCTCGGCTACAACCTGTTGGACCCCGTGGTTGTTTTGATGTGATCAACCAAGTTAAGTTAGGTCTTGTTTGATTTTGATCCCTGTGTCTAAGTGTGCAGGAGCTTAGGAGCGCAGGAAGTCAAGCGGAAGACGCAGCTAGCGAGAAGGACGACACGAGAAGAGAGCCGACGGGCTTGGTGCGTCCGAAGGACGAAAGAGCTGCGAAAGAGTACACCGGTGGATGAGAAGAACGTGCGCGACATTCGAGGGTCGAGAAGCCGGGGCAGAAGCCTGCTCGAGGAGAAAGCTGGAAATTGGGTTCAGGTGAGCCCTATTTCGATTGGTTGTAATCACCCAAGCTATCGGGACTTCAGAAGCTAAAGTGAAGACGAAGAAGTGCTGGAAAAGCAGCTGGAGGCGCCCTCTGTTGGAATCCCAAGGTTGTTTCGGTGTGATTAACAAATTAAGTTAGGTCCTGTGTGTTTCTAACCTTGTGACTAAGTGTGCAGGAGCTTAGGAGCACAGGTAGTCGAGTGGAAGACGCAGCTAGCGAGAAGGACGACACGCGGTGCATTCGAGGGACGAGACGCTGTGGAAGAGTACACCAGCGGACGAGAAGGAAGCGTGCGGTGGTTCCAAGGGACGAAAGCTAGAGCGGAAGACTGCTCGAGGAGCAAGAGACGCAACTAGCTAGAAGGACGGCACGCGGTGCATCCGAGGGACGAAGCGGATGAGTACGCCGACGGACGAAAAGGAAACACGCGGCGATTCCAAGGGACGAGAAGCCCGAGCTGAAGCCCACTCGAGAAGACCGGAAGTTGGGTTCGGGTGAGCCCTTTTCTGGATGACCGAGATCACCCAAGTGAGCGGATCCGGAGTTGAAGATCTGGACCAAGGCGACCAGAGCTGGAGCAGAGGACCCGGACCGAAAAAGTCAACCAGAGTTGACTTTTGGGTCCGGGGCGCCCGGAACGTACCGGGGTGCCCGGAGTTGACTTTTTCCCAGGATCGAGCTTTAACTCGATCTGAACGTTGGGGGATAAAATTTATCCCTCCCCCCATGGCGCCCGGAACCCTCAGGGCGCTCCGACTAAGGATATAAATATAGCCTTGATCCAGAAGCTTTTCAACAACTCAGAGAAATTCATTTCCAACTCTTGCACGCTTGAGTTTTAGATTAGCTTCTTTGTTTTGCACTTTCATTGTTGTAAGAGGCTTCTCCACCCAAAGGAGATACTAGTGTGACATTCCTTGGATTAACAACCTCCTTGATTGTAACCAAGTAAATCCTTTTGCCTCTTCCTTTCTTTAGTTTCTGTTCAATTTATTTTATGCAAGTATTTTGTTGAAAGTTTGAGAAGGGTATTTTTATTTTTGTTTTACAGGGCTATTCAACCCCCCTTCTAGCCGGCCGCCAACGGTCCTACATGTGGTATCAGAGCCAAGGTGCTTCAGGAAGACTAACCGCCAATCGAAGCAAACATAATGGTCGGACCAAGCATCCACCCGTCGAAATACGAAGGGGATTTCGCAACCTGGAAAAAACTGATGCAGGTATTTTTTATAACAGATTTTGAATTAATTTTAACAATGGAACTTGGCTTTATAGCTCCAGAGGGCAAGGAAAAATGTCAATGGACAAAAAAGGAGCAGGCTGAATACGTGGCGAACGGCAAAGCAGAATACCATCTGTTAAGCGTTCTTCCACCACAAGAAGTTAATTGAATCGGCAACTACACCTCCGTGAAGGAACTTTGGGAGAAGTTCCTCGAGCTGCACGAAGGAACTTCCAAAGCCAAGCTCGCCAAAAGAGATCTACTTCACAATCAGCTCACCAGCCTGCGACTTGGGGAAGACGAGATAGTTGCGCACCTGCACTCGAGAATCAAGGAGATTATCACCGTGTAACACCCACGAATTCTTAAGCTAAGTAGGTGAAGATTTCTTTTATATATATATATATATATAAAGAATTGGTCAAGGATTGAACCTTGAACCTTCTTAAGCTAAGAATTATGGAATTACCACTAGACCATCATGAGTTATTGTTAAATAGAGAAGGGATATTGTAGATAAAGATAAAACCATGATTAAGAGAAGAAAGCAAGAAAACATCAAGTAGCTTTCTTCCTCCTTCTCTTGATTAAGAAGCAAGACAAGTTGTTTTTTTTTTCTTCCTCACTCTTTTTCATTTTCGTGGATGACAAGAGAGAAGGAGAGGAGAAGAAGTAGGGGGATGAATGAAGACATTTCTTCATCATTAAGAGAATAAAAGATGAGTTAGGAAGAGGGGAAAGCAAAGCCTCTTTTTGCTTCTTACTTCCACCTAGCATAAGAGGGAAAATCAAGAAGGGACTTCATTTTTCTTCCCTTCCCTCACCTTGCCGTGACCTAGAGCCTCCTCTCTTCTTTCCCAAAAATCCAACTAAGGTTTTCTCCCTAAGAAAACCAAACCACAACAAGGAACCCTCAAGATCTACCTCTCACAAGCAAGAAAAACACAAAGGAGCACTAGGAGGAGGAGCTCTCTTCTTTCTTTTCACAAAAGGGTACCTTCTCTTAGGAAAAGACCAAGAAAGAGGATGTGAGTATCCCCTCACCTGTGGTACAAGTGGTTATATGGTTTTTGTTGAGTTTATATGAATTTATAACCTAGAGTTTTCCCTTAGAAATTTCAGTTATGATACTTGTAAAGTTTATGGAAGCTTAAAAAACCAAAACCAATATGTTTAAGTTTTCCTCATGATATGTTATGAATATGACTTTGACATTTCATGCTTGTATAAGGCTTGGAGTTAGGTAATACTCTACCTTAGGGTTCGGCCATGAAGAGGCTTAAAATCTAGGGAAGCTCAATTTAAAAACTAACATGTCTATGATCTCTTCTATGATGTTATATGAATATTTTCCTTGATGTTTATACTTGTATGTTGCTTAGAACTAGTAGGAACCTATCACAAGGTTTCGACCATTAAGGGATTAATACCTTAATGAGGCTTAACCTCAAATCTAGCTTGCTTATGTTTTACCTTATGAAAAGATATGAAGATAACATTATGCACTTGAGATTTCATGTTGCTTAGGGTTATGTTTTTCACATGTTGAACATTCGGCCACTATGAAATGTAGGGCTTAGGCAAGCCTAAATTCAAACCTAACATGTTTATGTTCCTCTCCATGATATGCTATGAAATTTATAGGGTACTCATATGTTTAGAATCCATGTTTTGTAGCATTCGGCCACTTACACTTGGTGAACTTAGGAAGCTTGAACTTTAACCTAATATGCTCATGTGGATACCTAGGATAAATGCATGGAAAATTTATTTAGATTCACATGCTTACATGCTATTTGTAACCAAGTTTGGACCTTGTATGTTTCGGCCAAGGTGGGTTTAAAACCCTAGGAAGCATAGAACCTAAATCACATATGCTTATGATGTTTCTTATGTTAAATGTATGGAAATGAATGTGGGTTCATATGCTTGTATGATTTCATGAAACCTAAATGAGCCTATGCATGTTTCGGCCACCCTTAGTCGCTTGAGAATTTAGACTAAGTTATGACTCAATATGTACTTCCCTTGCCATGACTTGAATCGGAAGAAGTTAACTTGTGATCCATGCATGATTATGTTTTCTTTTTTGTGTTATATTGCTCATTTGAATATGTTTATGAACCATGCATGAGAATGATATCTAAATGGCTATGTGCCCAAATAAGATGGCTATGTGCCCAAGACAAGTATGATGGCTATGTGCCCAAGTATGCATGGCTATGTGCCCATTTATGCATACCTTATGAATGACATGAATGATATGAACATGATATGCCATGAATGACATGAATGAAATATGCTATGAATGACATGAATATGATATGCTATGAATGACATGAATATGAATTTCCATGAATGACATGAACATGATATGCTATGAATGACATGGACATGATATGCTATGATTGACATGAATAAGATATGCTATGAACGACATGAATATGTTATGAAATGATAGAGATATGGTATGACATGTATTTTACTTTGAATGTCTTGTACCAAAAGGGTGGGCTCCTCATGCGCCCCTAGGTCGAATTACGGGCCTAGTAAAGGGTGGGGTCCTTACGTGCCCCTAGGTCGAGCTACGGGCCTAGTCTCCTAGTAGGTTCAAGACTAGCTACCTTGGGTCTACTTAGGATGCACGCATTATGTATGTATGTGGTACTAAGCCGGACCCCTTTCATGTTGAGATTATTTTCAAGTACTATATGATATTGTTTTAAGACATCTCAGACATGACATAAATCATGTTTTGAAAGGCATATTGCACATGACATTTACATTTCCCATGTTTTAAAGGACATCTTGCATCCATGCTCACGATATGATGAAAAGTAATGCTTACAAGATATGCTATGATTTGATGCCTTGATGTTATGAAAAGAAATGTCATGATGTTTTCACTTATGCTATGATGTACACTTATGTTATGATATGATCTATACCATGATATGATGATTTTCTTATGTTATGATAGTACATCCATGCTATGATAGGATCTATGCCATGATATGATGATTTTCTTATGTCATGATAGTACCTCCATGTTATGATTTGATTTATATCATGATATAATGATTTCTTATGTTATGATGTGATTTATGCTATGATAGGATGTTACTTGTACCATAATAAGATTTAGGCCATAATATGTTGTTTACTTTACCTTATGTCATTACTGAGATTCATGCCATGATTTGATATGTTTTAATTACATGATGATATGAGCATCAATTACTCTATAATGTATGATATGATGATGTTGCATGATACGCTGGTTTTTTGTGAGTAGGAAATGATCTCACTAAGCCTTGAGTGCTTACAGATACTTTTCCTTGTACCACAGATAAAGGTAAAGAATGGAGAAACTAGAGGAGCAACAGGAAGGGGCAAGAGATGTGTGATGGTGACTTGGCTAAAGAAACAAAATAACCTGCTTAAGTGAACTTAGAATAATATGTTATGTTATGTGATGTCTTTTATGATTCTCTATGCATGAGTTAGAAATGAATACTATGACTATTTAAGTTGAACCATGTTATTTCTTATACACATGCTTACTATGTTACTCTATGCTTAGAAACATAGATATGCTTCCGCTGTATGTATGTATGAATGTTTAAGTTTACTAAGTCTAAGGGTAAGGAAAGTAACCCCGCCCTCACTAGGCAGGAGTTGTAGATAAGGGGCGGGCGTTACACACCGGACTCTTGAATCTCGGAGAAAAGGTAAGTAACCGAGATTCGCTAAGGTACGCTTTAAATTCCTTTTCTAGAAATACCAAATGGGCATCATTTGTAGATGCCTTTTACATATCAAAAGATTTAGAAAAAATTTCATTAGAAGAATTTTTCTCGACCTTTGAAGTGCACGAATCAAGATGTACAGGTTTGAAGGAGCCCAAGATCAACATCACCCTCAAAGCTTTGAGAGACGAACCTGAGTCAGAATCTTCTCTCGATGACGAGGAAATGATAATGATGGTAAGAAGATTCAAGAAACTTTGTAAATCTAGATCGACTAACCATCGGCAAGGAAAAAAGAAAAGGATGATCCGCTGCTACCACTGTGGCGAAGAAGGGCACGTCAAGGATAACTGCCCCAAGCTGAAGAACAAGGACAAGGAGAAGGGTAAGAAGCCTATCCAAAAGTGAAAGGCCCTAAAGGCGACGTGGGACGATACATCGTCGGAGTCGGAAGTCGAGGCATTCTCCAAACTTGCTCTAATGGCAAGTCATCAAGATGACGACTGCGAGTCAAGCTCTTTCGAAATGAGCATCAAGAGCATCGATGAAGGGGGAGCCATGTCGGAAGAAAGCAGCAGTTCAGGGGGAGAAATGGACAACGAGATCGACAAGGTAAGTGAGGTACGATCACTTCCTCCCGATAAACTCTTTATGTTTGTTAAACTATTAACAAAAAACTATTGCAAATTAGAAAAGGAGATTAAAAACTTAAAAATAATTTTGGCTAAATCTTGTCCCTTAGAAGAATTAGACAAATCAAAATTAGAAAATGAGAAATTAAAATCAGAAAATAAAGATCTGAAAATTTAAGTAAATAATTTGAAAAACCTGTTGGTGCGGTCAGCACTAACGGTCAAAATCAGATTTTGATGAATGACAAATCAGATTAAGTTAGGTTTGTCGTGATCTAACACTCTGACCGAGTATGCAGGTAAAGTCCAGACAGGTCGACGGGCTGACCGGATGTCTGGCACGAAGTCCAAGCAGGTCGACGGGCTGACCGGACGCTTGGCGAGAAGTCCAGCTAGGTCGACGGGCTGACCGGATAGCTAGCGAGAAGTCCAAGCGGGTCGACGGGCTGACCGGACGCTTGGCGAGAAGTCCAGACGGGACGAAAGGCTAACCGGACGTCTGACAGGTGAGTGAAGGTAAGTCACTGGAAGAGAGTGACTGTGAGGACGCGTTCCCGGGAAGGGAACATTAGGCGTTGATCCGGTTTAAATCCATTTCAGATATCTAAGTCGAGATCGTGACTAGATTCCGGTCTCGGAAAGACGGAATCTAAGTCATACTTTTTATATTGAACTTATAAACTATGCTAACACTTGGTTTTGCAGGATATACATTATCTATTTGCCTCGGACTAACCTTGTTTTGCTGGAAAGATGTTCCCTGGAAAAAGGTGGTCCGAGCGCCCGGAAGGGATCCGGGCGCCCGGGAGGGATCCGAGCGCCCGGGAGGCAATTTTTATCCTATCGCGTCGTCGCCACGTGGAGCTCGTTGGTTGGACCTGCCACGTCTCACCAGGGTGCCCGGAAGAGATCCGGGGCGCCCCGAGCCTCATATAAAAGGAGGGTCAGGGGTGGAGCTCAAAACAACAACTGACAAGAAGATCTTCTACTGCTTGCTCTGCTGCTCTGTGCTCCTGCGACGCTAACGAAGCTCCGACAACGCACTTTTTCCTTTTCGATTTATTCCTTTGTCGGTATTGCTTTTATTTTCATCAGCATTTCAACACTTAGTTTGTAATAATTTTCGAACTGCTAGTGATTGCCCACCGAAAGCACTCAACGAGTACAGGCCTTGGAGTAGGAGTCGACACAGGCTCCGAACCAAGTAAAATTGGTCTGTGTTAGCATTGCTTAATTTTTCCGCTGCGTTTAACTCTTATCGAAGAATTTTTCGTAATCAATATTCACCCCCCCCTCTATCGAAACATCACGATCCAACAAAACCATGCATGCTCATCTAGTTTTAGAAATTTTAAAATTTAAAATTGGTATTATAGATATCACCAGGGACAAATTAGGAATATCTCTAGAAAATATGTTCCTAAGAAATTTGTAATCAATCCAGTAAGTTGGAACCTATATTGGGTTCCTAAGTCCTGTTTAAATTAAACTATTGATTAGACTTAGAGCCTTTCAGTGAGAAAATTAGACAATGAATTTCTTTATAAGGCTTTGTCTAAGGAAGTGGTTGTTGCTCCAATAACCAAGAAGGCCTAGTGCCTCGCCACGACCTGGAAGCCAAAATATTGAAATAAATGTTTAATTAACTTTCTGTCAAAGCATTAAAATTATAATTAATTAATACTTTTAAAGTTTTTCAAATATTTTTTTAAAATATTTTTTTCTTAGAAAAATTCTCTTTTATACTTAGAAAAAATTTTCAGAAAATATTTTTTGCCTAAGTTAAAAGTTGTTCTGAAATTGAAAATTTCTGCTTAAGTTTTTTTTCTCGAATTTTTTTTTTCAAAGCTGTCTAAGTTAGATTTTTTTTTTTAATTTCACTTAGAAAAATTTTCTTAAAATTTTACTTAAATTTTTTTTATAGAGACTGTTTATTATTGCAAATTTTTTAAGGATCTCAAAATTTTCTAAGTTTTTACCCTTAGATTTTTTTTTAGAACTCTATTTTTTATGTGATCAAAGGGGGAGAAGGAAAAGTATAAGTCTAGGGGGAGGTAAACCAAAATTTAACTTGTTTTATTTTTGCACTTAATTACAAATTTAGTTAAGTTTATATGATGTCTATTTTTATCCTAGCTTAACTTGGGTTGCTCACACCAAAAAGGGGAAGATTGTTGGAACCTCAAGGTTGTTTTGATGTGATCAACAAGTTAAGTTAGGTCCTATATGTTTCTAACCTTGTGTCTAAATATGCAGGAGCTTAGGAGCACAAGTAGTCGAGTGTAAGATGCAGCTAGCGAGAAGAACGACACGTGGTGCGTCCAAGGGACGAGGCGCTGCGGAAGAGTACACCGGCGGACGGGAAGGAAGCGTACGGTGGTTCCGAGGAACGAAAGCCGGAGCGGAATATTGCTCGAGGAGCAAGAGTTGCAGCTAGCGAGAAGGACGGCATGCGGTGCATCAGAGAGATGAAGACTGCGGATGAGTAGGCCGGCGGACGAGAAGGAAACACGCGGCGATTCTGAGGGACGAGAAGCCGGAGCGGAAGCCCACTCGAGAAGATTGGAAGTTGGGTTCAGGTGAACCCTTTTCCGGATGGCTAAGATCACCCAAGCGAGCGGATCTGGAGTTGAAGACCCGGATCGAGGCGACCAAAGCCGGAGTAGAGGACACGGACCGAAAAAGTCAACCAGAGTTAACTTTTGGGTCTGGGGCGCCCGAAGCTGACCGGGCCGCCCAGATCCCTCCTGGGCGCCCGGAACGTACCGGGGCGCCCGGAACGTACCGGGGCGCCCAGAGTTGACTTTTTTCCAGGATCGAACTTTGACTCGATCTGAACGTTGGGGGATAATATTTATCCCCCCAAGGGCGCTCAGAACCCTCAGGGCGCCCCGACCAAGGCTATAAATATAGTCTTGGTCCAGAAGCTTTTCAACAACTTAGAGCAATTCATTTCCAATGCTTGTACGCTTTAGTTTTAGATTAGCTTCTTTGTTTTGCGCTTTCACTGCTGTAAGAGGCTTCTCCGCCCAAAGGAGATACTAGTGCGACATTCCTTGAAATAACAACCTCCTTGGTTGTAACCAAGTAAATCCTTTTGCCTCTTCCTTTATTTAGTTTCTGTTCAATTTATTTTATGCAAGTGTTTTGTTGAAAGTTCGAGAAGGGTATTTTTATTTTTGTTTTACAGGGCTATTCAACCCTCCTTCTAGTCGGCCGCCAATGATCCTACACCCTCAACAACTATTGAAACGCCTCCGCCCTCACCAGAGTGAGGGCGCCTTCAACTACATTGAGGGCACCCTTAACAGCATTGAGGGTGACCTCAATGTCCTTGAGGGAGCCCTCAACTAGGGCAACATAGTCGTTTGCGCGCGGATAAAGTTTTATCCGCTTATCCACTTGGAGGCGCCCTCAAGACTTGAGATAGGATTTCCAATAGCTATATAAAGGCCTCTGGACCTAGGAAATTAAGCAATCAACTCTGTATTCAATTTCTAACAACATTTGAGCTTTCTTAGTGTGTAAAAAGGTTTCTCCACCTACGGTGAAGGAGACGTTTCTAGTAGAGTTATTCAACCGCCTTGGATTAACAACCACTTAGGTTGTAACCAAGTCAAATCCCCGAGTCTTCTTTCTTTCCTTTCTGTTAGTTTGTTTTTATTTTATTGTTGATATTTTAGAGTTAAAAGCACGAGGAGGGTAGTTCTTATTTTACAGGCAATTCACCCCTCCCCTCTTGCTGGCATCGCTACACCAACAAGTCGTATCAGAGCCAGACCATCTCAAAAGGACTGACCGCCGACTGAAGCATCAAGATCAAGACGATGGTTGGCGCAAGTATTCATCCCCCGAAATTCGGCGGAGACTTCGCAACATGGAAACGCCGAATGGAGGTATTCTTCAAAACAAAATTTGATATTCTTCTAATTATGAAATATGGTTTTCAGCCCCTAAAGACAATGAAGAATACAACTGGACGAAAAAGGAGCAATCTGATTTCATGGCAAATGGAAAGGCAGAGTTCCATCTGCTCAGCGTCCTGCCACTCCAGGGGTAAGTCGGATCGAAAGCTACGACTCCGCCAAAAACCTCTAGGAAAAATTCCTGGAGCTCCACGAAGGCATCTCAGAAGTGAAGTTAGCAAGGCGCGATATCCTCCAGACTCAGCTGACAAATCTCCAGATGAACAACGATGAAAAGGTAGCGCAACTCCAAGTAAGAACTAAGGAGCTGATAACTCAACTAAGCAATCTCGGAGAAATGGTAACAAACCGAGACTCGATACGGTATACGCTCAACGTCTTCCCAAGAACTCCAGAATGGGCGTCCTTAGTAGATGCATACTACATCTCTAAGGACTTTGAGGTAACTATGCTAGAAAATTTATTTTCTACATTTGAACTTCACGAGTCTCGAATTGCAGAGCCTAAACAAATAGAGAAGTTAAATCTCAATGTTGCCCTATAAGCCGAGATGGACAATTCCGACTCCGAAGCAAGCGATCGATGAAAATGAAGCGGCGCTATTGGTAAGGAAATTAAATAAGTTTATTAAAACTAATAAATTTAAATCGTAGTCGAGAAAGAATCAACACAACAGAAGGACAGTCCAATGCTACAACTGCAACGAGGAATGACACATCAAGGATGACTGCCCAAAGTTGAAGAAAAGGGACAAGGAGAAGTCCCAAAGACCGACGTCGACTAAACGCAAGAGTCTGAAGGCTATATGGGATGAATCATCATCCTCTGAATTTGAAGTCGAAGCCTTCTCGGGATTAGCACTGATGGCCAACCATTAAGTAGAAGATGAGACCAGCTCAGAAATAAGCATAGATGAAGGGGAAGGATCATCAGAAGAAGAAAGCTGTGATCAAGGGGGAGCATCAAAAATTGAGGTAAGTAAGGTGTGTACTCTAACTCCCAAGCAGTCCTTTCAGTTTATTAAAATGCTTACTAAAGATTTAGTTAAATTAGAAAAGGAAAATGATGAGTTAAAGTTAAACTTAGCAAAAGCATACCCTCTAGAAATGTACGATAATCTAAAATTAGAAAATAAAAAATTGAAAATTGAAATTGAAAAATTGAAAAATGATCATGCATGCTTAAATAAATTTCAAAAATAAAAAATTAGAATTTATGGTAAATTGAATTGGTATATTAAACATCACCAAGGACAACTTAGAAAAGTTCCCAGAAATTATATACCTCCTAAATTTTTGATTAGTCAAATAGGAAGGAACCTATACTGGGTTCCAAAATCTTTACTAGATTAAATTTTTGTAAGTTAGCGCTTTCAGCAAGAAAAATTAAATAGATAATTTCTTTATGAGACTTTGTCTAAGAAAGTGGTTGTTGCTCCAATAACCAAGAAGGTCTAGTGCCTCGCCATTACCTGGAAGCCAAAATATTGAAATAAAATGTTTAATTAAGTTATTGATAAAGCATGAAAATAGGAATTAAACAATGCTTTAACAAGTTTTTTTAAAACATTTGTTGGAAATTTCTCAAAAAATACTTTGTTTAAATTGCCTAAAAGTTATAGTTCTTTGTTAACTTAGATTTATTTTAAAAAATCCCTACTCCGTTTTTTGTTGTGATCAAAGGGGGAGAGATATGAACAAATTTAGGGGGAGTTAATATTTTAAAAAAAAATTGGTACTTAAATTTTTTTTTTTGGAACAAGATAATATTAATTTTTTTTTAGGAACAAGATAATATTTTTTCTGTTTGCTTAGTGTTGCAAATTCTATTATTGCAATCCTTATGGTTAAAATATTTGTTTAGTAATTTCTTTAAATTACTACTTGTCTGTTTTTTTACCCTAACTTGAATTTGGATTGATGCACATCAAAAAGGGGAGATTATTGGACCCCATGGTTGTTTTGATGTGATCAACCAAGTTAGGTTAGGTCTTGTTTGGTTTTGATCTTTGTGTTTAAGTGTGCAGGAGCTTAGGAGCGCAGGAAGTCGAGCAGAAGACACAACTAGCGAGAAGGACGACACGGGAAGGGAGCCGACGGGTTCGGTGCGTCCGAAGTACGAAAGAGCAGCGGAAGAGTACACCGGTGGACGAGAAGAACGTGCACGATGTTCGAGGGAAGAGAAGCCGGGGCAGAAGCCTGCCCGAGGAGAAGGACGAAAATTGGGTTCAGGTGAACCCTATTTCGATTGGCCGCAATCACCCAAGCTATCGGGACTTCGGAAGCTAAAGTGAAGACGAAGAAGTGCTGTAAAAATAGCTGGAGCCACCCTCAACAACTGTTGAGGCGCCTCCGCCCTCACCAGAATGAGGGCACCCTCAACAACATTGAGGGCGCCCTCAATGTCCTTGAGGGTGCCCTCAACTGGGTCAACTTGGCCGTTTACACGCGGATAAAGTTTTATCCGCTTATACACTTGGAGGCACCCTCAACCCCTTTGGAGGCGCCCTCAAGACTCGAGATAGGATTTCTAGGAGCTATATAAAGGCCCCTGGAGCTAGGAAATTAAGCAATCAACTCTGTATTTAATTCCTAGCAACATCTGAGCTTTCTTAGTGTGTAAAAAGGCTTCTCCACCTACAGTGAAGGAGACGTTTCTAGTAGAGTTGTTCAACCGTCTTGGATTAACAACCACCTAGGTTGTAACCCAATCAAATCTCTGAGTCTTCTTTCTTTCCTTTCTGTTAGTTTATTTTTATTTTATTGTTGCTATTTTAGAGTTGAAAGCATGAGGAGGGTATTTCTTATTTTGCAGACAATTCACCCCTCCCCTCTTGCGGCCCTGCTGCACCAACACAGCCTACGGCGTGAATCTCCAGCCACCGAGCGTATGACTTCCTGGCTCGGTTAGAGTCGCCACTGGTTGGTCCGTCGGCAATGATGTTTATTTCTCATCAAGCGGTATTGTTTATGTTTTCTTCCTCCCGAGCGGATGGCCTGTTTTGATCATAGGAGGCTAGGGGATGATCGATACTTTCCCTCTGTTGATGATGGCGTTGTCGCTCAGGTGATCTCCTTGCATCCCCCCACCGCCCGGCAGATTGATGCTCGTGTCGCCGGGCGGGAGAGGGAGATCGGCGACGATAGCCCCTCGGGGTTGACCTAGCGATCGACGTCAGGCCGCAACCGTCACGCGTGTTGTGTGATGTCGATTGGTGGAAGGAGCAAAATATGCGCATCCATACCTTGCCTTTCGGTGTCTTTGGCCAGTCGGAAGCCACATGCTGCACGGCATGCACCCTTATTTCTTGATGGGGTCGGCCTTCGGCTCTTGGCCCTTTCGTCGGTTGGTGGCTGTTCGACGGTCGACGTTCGGTCAGTGCCGAGGGCTCGGTTGGTACCTCCTTCCTTCTTGCTGCTTGGGCCTCTTCCACATTTATGTACTCATTATCCTTCTTGAGCATGTGGTCGTAGTTGCGGGGCGGCTTTCTGATAAGCGACCGGAAGAAATCTCCCTTGATGAGCCCTTGTGTAAAGGCATTCATCATGGTCTCAGATGAGACCGAGGGGATATCCATAGCTACTTGGTTGAAGCGTTGAATGTATGCTCGGAGAGTTTCTCTCGATCCTTGCTTCAGGGAAAACAGACTGACGCTCGTCTTCGGAAAACTGGCGGTTGATCCGTTCAGGAGACGCGTCGCCTCGAGGCGCCTTGCCTTTCCGAGCGTCCCGAACGGGCGCTTCATCTGAAGAGGACCCCGCTCTTGATTCGCCTGCGCTATCTTTTAGGTGTTTGGAACAGAGCCCGGTGGAATGGTATCGGGGCGGGCGGTGCCTCTCCATGGGTACCGGTCGGACTTCTGTTTTGTCCCCAGATGAAGAGCTATTCCGGCCGGTCCTCGTGCACCGCTCGACCTCCTGATGCTGATGTTGCCTGTTGCGCCAGTCGATCGGCTAACGCATTTTGCTGTTGCTGCTCAACTATCTTCTGTGTTCGAGCATGTACGAGCATGTCGAGCTCCTCTTGGGTGAGCTTCACGGTGTGAAGTCGTCCAGCATCTTTCATCTTCTTGGCTCAGATGCAGGTTGCGTTCCCACAGACGGCGCCAAATTTGATCCTGCCCGAGAGTCAAGACAATGAATGCTGGGGGCGTGGCGCTCCTGTTGACCGTGCGTGACTTCGAGCTAGAGAGAGACCTGCAACCACAACAACGTCAGTGCCGAGCCAGGGAGAGGTTCCTCGGTGATGGCTCTCCGACGTTCAAGTCAGTCACCAACGATGTGAGAGTAAGGAAGCGGAGTAATAAAGTAACAGTGTGGCTACAGTAAAGATTAGCATACCTCCGTTAAAGCTTGGGGTCCTTTATATAGGGCTCCGAGGGTGCGCGTGCATACTTCTCGAGGTATGCACGCTTCTCAAAGCTTCCCTTGAAAAGATATGTCAGAAAAGTATTCCTAACAACATATCTTAACGACCCGAGCATATCTCTGACGTGACAGTGGAAGCTTCCGTCGTATGATCCACTGCCTGACCATGTCACCGACCATGCCGTCTGTCGGTGGCACAAGCTCCTAGAAGGATATCACATATCCTCCTCTTGTCCGTTACTGGGTTGAGCGGGTGAGCCGTTCGACCAACCATTAGTCGTCTGGACACTATCATTCTCTGGTCGAGCAGGATGGTCGCTCGACCAACTACCCACTATCCGAGCTCTGCTTTGAATGTAATCTACTCGATTGTGGTTCCGCTGGACTAGTTCCGAGGTACATCCGAGCGGGGTTGGCTGCTCGGCGTTTGCTCCCTAGACATTTCTTTGAGCATCAGAAGCTCGGTATGTGACCGAGCTATGATGATGTTGGGTCGGACCTTCTCTATCCCGGTCGGATGAGTGGACCGTCTGATGATATAGGGACGTTGACCGCCCTAACTCTGACCTTTGACTTCCACCCTGATAATGACCCTCCACTGGGTGGGCCCCTCATCACCGCATCAATAATAATAATAATAATAATAATAATAATTATTATTATTATTATTATTATTATTATTATGTTTTGTTTGGATTGCGCTGTTGCGGTCTTGCGGATGTGATGTCGTCGCTGCTTCCGCCGCTAAAGCTTCCTCCGTCGGCGGCGTTGGGGGAGTCGCTGCCCCCTGCCGCCCATCGGATTCTGCATGCCATCAGCACGTGCACCTCCCCCGCCCAGCTTCCTCTCATCCAGTCCCAAATCCTCGTCCACCGCCTCCACCCCAACACCACCGTCGCTTCCGCCTTCATCAACGTCTGCCTCACCCTCCGCCGCCTCTCCCCCGCCCTTTCCCTCTTCTCCCTCCTCCACCGACCCCACGTCTTCCTCTGCAATACCCTCCTCCGCGCTCTCCTCCTCCTTCCTTCCTCTTCCCCTTCTCTCCCGCCCCTCTTCCTCCTCTCCCACATGCTCCGCTCCTCCGTTCCCCCCAACCGATACACTTTCCCAGTCGTCCTCAAGTCCCTTCCCCGCGGCGACCTGCCTCGCGGCCGCATGCTCCACGCCCTGTCTCTCCGATTCGGCCTCGCCTCTGACCTCCACGTCCGCAACTCCCTTCTTCATCTCTACGCCACGGCTGCCGACATCCCCTCCTCCGAGCAACTGTTCGACGAAATTCCCGCCCCCGATGTCGTCGCCTGGACCACCCTCATCACCGGTTACGCCGGACGCCACCGTCCTGGCGACGCCCTTCTCGCCTTCGAGCGAATGCATTTCGCCGGCGTGGCTCCTAACCGCGTCACCATGGTCAGCGCCCTGGTCGCTTGCGCCGCCCACGGAGCCCTTGACGTCGGCGTCTGGATCCACGACTACATCCGCAACCGCGGCTGGAAGCTCGACGTCGTCCTCGGGACCTCACTCGTGGACATGTATAGTAAATGCGGTCGGATTGACGCCGGCCTCGAAGTGTTCTGGAGCATGGCCGAGAGGAATGCATACACCTGGAATTCCGTCATCATGGGGCTCGCCCTCGCCAAATGCGGCAGAGAAGCGCTCCAATGGCTCTCGAGGATGGAGAGCGAGGGCGTCAGGCCGGATGGCGTCACGCTCATCGCCGTCCTGTGCGCCTGCAGCCACTCGGGCCTCGTCGAAGCTGCGTGGCAATTGTTCGACGCGATGGTGGCTGGCAAGTACGGATTCCGCCCAGGGATCAGGCACTACGGCTGTATGGTCGACCTCCTGGGGCGCGCCGGCTTACTTGGCGAGGCTGTCAGGTTCATAGAAGCGATGCCGTTTGCGCCCAATGTGGTCATCTGGGGATCCCTCCTCCATGGCTCTAGAGCTCATGGGGAGTTAAGTTTCAGCGAACTAGCGGCGAGAAAACTGGTGGAGCTCGAGCCTACAAACATCGCGCATTACGTGGTGTTGTCGAATCTGTACGTTGAGATGGGGCGATGGCTGGAGGCAGAAGAGGTGCGGAGGTTTGTGAAGGAGAGTGGGTTGCGCAAGGATCCGGGCTGGAGCTTAGCAGAGCCCACGACAGGGGTGGAGGAATGCGTAGCTTTGTAAGACATTGCTTCAAGTGTTTGACACAATGCTCCTGTGGATGATGTGAAGCTGTTGCAAAGATTTTTCCCTCCAAGCTCAACATGAATCAATCCTTTTGGAATGGTGAAGATAAATAGTGTAGGCACTTTTCTTCCCTCTTACAAAGCTAAATTAAGAATCATTTTTGTATGATTTTTTTTAATGAAATAATTCAGTAATTCTTGTGTGAATTTGAGGCATGGAACTTGTAACTATAATGTGCTCTCCCCCCAATGACAGTTATCTCTGTCTCTTTGACTGCATATTACTAATGTATTTAGCTTTTGGTTCTTGGGCAGCTTATATGCTAGTTTCACTTCAAGTGAGAAACAGAGAAAACAAGCTTATTAGGTGCTTTATTTTACATGGTGTTTTATATTTAGACATGAATCCTATAGACATACTATTTAATTCAAAAACTTGTAGTGCTTTATAATCTAAATTATTTACTCAATAATTATACTGACAATTTCACTCAATAAAAACTTTAGCTAAGCTCTGGCTCACTAAATTTGCATAAAATAGATAGTTAAACACAACTTCGACTCGCTCATTAACAATGTATAAAGGCTTAACTGCATTGTTAGACATTTAGGCAATGGTCAACTGGCCATTACAAACACACAGAATAACGAGATTATAAGGATAAAATTTAAAATTAAGATTTACTAGAACTCCCACACATTGTCCAATAATGAAAATATTTACCGAACAAATAATTCTTCCCGTAGTAGTTAATTATAATTTTCCGATTTACCTCCTTATAGATAGTTGTGAAATTTAAAATTACCTAGGGTCATCGTTGGTGTTCCGGTGACGATGATCACGACTGAGTTGTGATGACAGAACAGAGTCAACGTCATTTGTGGCAGGAGAGCAACGATGACAAAATTATCAAACAGGGATAGCAATGAATATGATGTCATGGTAGTTAGGGAGGAAGGCAGCGATGACAGGGCTGTGGCTATGGCAATGCCCCGCAGATATAGCATGCTAATAAGGAGAAGGTTTGCCGTGGTTGTACTGGTCAAGTCGCAACTAGACACTTGCAAGGAGGGATAAGGAAGGTGGCGGCACGATTACTCGTGCAACAAATAGAGCAGTACACGTAGGGAGATGAAGCGGCAAATAAGGGGAAATCAAGGTTTAATTAAAATTTTTAGCAATTCAATAGGGAGAAATAATAACGGAAATAAAATTACTATGAAGTGATATCGACTGAAATAAAATGACAATAGAGTTGAAATTAAATTTTAATTATAATTTTTTAAAAATGGGTCAGGCTGGAGCTCACCCTAGCCCAAGGATGGCTATGCTCTTGGTCGTGAGACCGATCGTGTGAGGCCGTTGGAGTGAAAAATTCCACCTTTTTACTACAATAATGAAAATATTTTCCTTCATTAGCGCAATTGATAGCTTGAATAAGTCAACATCAATTCTCAGTTGATACAAAATCTCATTGGAGGTCTGATGTCTCCTATGCAAAGTGTTGTTGCTCTAGAGTAAATATTCCCATGATTTATTTATTTGTATCTTAATATAGAGTCAGCGATATTGGACTGTTTGGAATGAGCAATATTATCTTTTACTCTAATAATAAAAATATTTGCGCTCGGCGCTATGGTGTGATGATAAAGAGGTGGAACAGACTCCCTAGGCAATAAAAATTCAAATTTTACTCAAGACACATTACACCTAGGGAGTTTAAAAAAATTATGACACTGAACCATCTTTTAGGATCCATTTGAACTTCTCGATTTACTCTGATGACTGGAAAAAAATTTATATGAGACCAATCACTTCAAAGATTAATTGGATCATAAAACCTTGATACGTAAATTATAAAAAAAATATATATTTAAACCATTGGGATACAGTATGATAGTAAAAGATGAGACAGACTCATGCAACGAGGTTTAAAACTCTCACGAAGTATATCATACCACCCATGATGCCGAGTCATCCACATTCATATGCACTTTCTAACTTTCCAAATATATCATAGTAATCTATGTAAACTTCTATAGGACCAAAAGAAATTGAATATCTAAATTATTTAAAAATAATAATAAGAGAAAATTCAATATATGAAACAGTTTAGCTCTTACAACTAAAATAATTAATTTATAAATTGTTAGGAAAATTTTAGCTTACAATTTGGGGTTCCTTTGTAAAAAGGAGCCCTTTCAAAAACTAATGTATATTATTTTTAGTGACAAGAACACAATATTTTTTAGTAAAAAGGCAAAAGAATAAATCGCTTAGTGTCTACCTCACAACTGGATATTTTATTATGAGGTAACTCTGAACCAATTTATAATATCCTCTGCAGGAAGCTCATCAAGCATGAGCAATGTGGGACTAAATGCTAACAAAATTAATCACCCCTCAAACGCCAAACCTTCCCTCTCTTCGCATCCTCCTTCCTTACCTGAGCGTGAGGCTCCATAAACCCTCTTCTCTTCCCTTCGGATACAATGGAATGGTAAAGATGAGATAGACTTATGCAACAAGAGTTCGAAACTCTCACTGAGTATCATACAACCACGATATTTGAACTACCCATGATGTCGACTCATGCAATCACGATATTTGAACCACAAGCATGATGCTGAGTCATCCACCACACTCCATCTATACTTTCTAAATACTAGAGATCATGCACACGCGTTGTGTGAGCTAGGGCCCTTTTACCAGGTGGGGCAATACAGGGAGAGATCTGAGGGATGAAGAATTAACCTATAGAAAATAGTTTTATTTTTGAGTATTGCCCATACTTTTATTTTTTTTTTTGTGGAGCAAGATTCTAATATTTTTATAATTTTATACACCTTTAGGGGTACTTAAAAAAATTGGGGTGGGGCAATTGACTCACCAAAATCATTATTTGGCTTCTCGAGTGTAACACATACGTATATAACGGAATCTCCTTCATAAAAACTTAATTTAATTCTTTATATCAGATATCAAACTGATAAGAATAACTATTACACTTAATCTTAGCCAAAAGGTTGCTTATAAATTGGGTAAGGGTGTGCCGTTAGACCCATGCAATAGTGTAATGTTAGGGTGTCACTCAAGAATCCCAGCAACAAACTACTGTAACAGACTCCCCCTTATAAAAAATTAATTTAATATCATACTTGATCTTAGCCAGAAAGTCAATAAAAGTATGCTTTCTAACATCGTTGGCCCAAGGTATTTCTAGAAATTTTTTTACTCATAGTGTTGCCAAGTCTAAGATATCGGATTAAAGAGAACTATAAATTTCTAATTGATTAATGAGAAAAATTCTCAATAATATGCCACATCCGAGTCTCGAACTTTAGATCCCTGATTAATTAAAGAGAAATATTTTCAATAATACACCACAACTGAGTCTCAAACTCTAGATCACTGATGTAGGATTGATGCACACGTGAGAGGGGGGGGGGGGTGAATCACTTGTTTTAAAAA
Source organism: Zingiber officinale (assembly GCF_018446385.1). NCBI lineage: Eukaryota > Viridiplantae > Streptophyta > Magnoliopsida > Zingiberales > Zingiberaceae > Zingiber > Zingiber officinale. The sequence goes on along the minus strand of NC_055986.1, from coordinate 29,726,721 downwards.
AAACTTATTTTTTTTTAATTTTGAGAAACAAGAACGTAGCAGAATAAATCAACACAGAAGCAAAAAGCAAGAACACGAACTTGAGGAGTTACTTGGTTCGGAGCCTTCGACGACTCCTACCGTAAAATACGATAACAAAATAATAATTAAATAATAATGTTATTTGAGAAATAATATTATTAGAGTTTTTAGATATTTTTAGGAATTTTATGGAAATTTTTCGAAGCTTGTATGACGAGTTTAAGGCGATGAAACTATTCGGGCTTGGTGAAAGCCTATTTAAAATACCCATTTAGTTAGGAGTTGATTAACTAGACTAACATATAGTTGGTTAATTAAAACCTAGGTTATAAATATTTAACCCTAACTCTCTCTTCTTATTATCGTCGACCCCCTTCCTCTCCCTCTCGATTGCGCCGATTTCCTCTTCCCCTCTCTCGACGTCGACGATCTCTTCATCTTCCCCTCTCTCGACGCCGACGATCTCTTCATCTTCCCCTCTCCCGACGCTGACGATCTCTTCATCTTCCTTAACTTGACACAACTCCTCTCCTCCCACGCGGACAAAACTCCTCGCACCCGAGCCCTCTTCCTCTGCCCTAGCGCCGACCGCCTCCCCTCTGCCCTAGCTTCCGATCCACCGCCGACCGAGTGCACATCTTTCCGATTCGAAGCGCCACCTCTGCACGAGTTGGTCTTCGACCAGGAGCAGGGATCCAAGCCTTAGTTTCTCCTTTTGTGCCCTAGATTTCCACCGTTGAATCTCTTTTCCAGCGCCGGTTGCTGATCACCAGGTACTTGCATTCAACCGACCATCGTCGGAGGTGTTTTCTTGGGTCTATGATCACTGTGGTCGGAAGATTTATTGAGCTGGTTGATTTGCAGGTTTTGCTGAGCCACCTATTTGCCCTTCTTTTGGATCTGATCAGGTTACAAATTGTGGTTTCCTTCGATTTCGACCACCCCATTACTGATCGGATCTGTTGCCATCACAAACGGCTAAAGAAGAAGAAGAGGTAAGGGAATTAGTGGGATACAAGCGTTTAGAATTTTTACTTTGATGGTTTATGGAAAGGATTAGGATTAATGGAGCTAACCCTGGTTGATCATGGGATTGAGAATTTAGGAAGAAATTTTGGTCTTGTTACTAGATCGATTAAAGGTTGATATATTGGGGGTCCTTTGAATCAGATTGATATTTAGGTTTTCATTATCCTATTTGTGATTGATTAGGGTTTTCCCTAGTTAGGTTGAGGTATTTTATTTAACTATTTAATTCATAGGGACTTAGCTAAATAAAATACTTTGATACAGGACTCTGATTGAGATGACATCAGGACGTAGGTGTAACAACCCAAATTTCTCCATTTTGAGTCTCAAAAGTAATTTAAAAATATTTAAAAATGCTATAGAAAAATTCTATAGATTTTTAGAAATTTTTAGAGTATTTTTATATAATTTTTGGAGGTCGTTTGGTATTTTTACTAAACGAAGGAAGTTTCGACAAAAAACATTCAAGTCAAGATTCGAACCGAGCCTTAACCGAATCCAGCTAGCCATCTGTTCCAGCAATCGTTGTTTATTAAGAAAAGGAGAAAAATTTATTTAAGTAATAGTTAATGGGAAACAGAATAGGAAATAAATAGGAAGAAAATGGTTGCAGCCAGGATTCGAACCCACGAGCCAAGCCTTAACCCACGCGTGCGCTGACCAAGTGTTCACGTGACCGGTTTTGTTTAGAAAAGGATAGCAAATTTATTTATAGTAGATGATAGAAATATTCGAGTTCTAAAGAGAAACTTAAGGCTTAATTTTCCCGTGACCTAAACCTATTCCTTTTCCCTCCTTCCGATTCCGACTACGTGCGGCGCTTCTGCTCGGGCGACAACGAAGAAGAAGCTAGGTTCTGGTCTCCGGCAGCCGGCCAAGGATCAAAGCCGAGAGTTTTCTACACCATTGTGATCCTCTCGTCGAGGAGAGCTTGTGGGCACGAGGAGGAATTGGGAACTCAAGCATCTCGGAAACCCTAGAGCTGCCTTTCTCCTTCGGTAGTGAGCTCAAGAACGCACTGTAAGTTGCTACTCACCTGCGGTAAGAGTAGTTTGCGATTTGTTTTCCTTGAGGTTTCTACCTCTTCTCGGGTTTTTTTTTCCGGATTCCGACTGGTTTCTGTTATAGAAATTCTGATGGACTTGGTGGATGGTGAATGATTTACAATTCTCTGCTTGTTTTGGTTTAAGTTCATGTGACCAGTTCGATAAGGTGAGGATTTGGATTTACAAGTGGGGTTCTGTTCACGATTTTCATGGCTTTCACATGGCTAGGAACGAATTTGGATTTGATTTCTTTCATGTTGTTGAGGCTGTGAGATTTCTGCGTAATACCTGTTTGATCAAATGCCTGAACGAGAAGTTATTCAGAGGATTGAATGGTGTTTTGAGTCCAGTGGAACTTTGAATTTTAAGGTTGATTTGCTTTATTGGAGCTTTAATTCTTGATCGTTGATGTTCCTGCTGTCCTGTTGCTTCAAAAATGTTGAATAGATTCGGAAGGTGGAGGTTTAATTCGTTGACATATTGTTTCCCTAAATAGCTGTGGATTCTTGTGGATTGATGTTCTGTTTTCTTGCATCGTTGCAGATTAGGGAATTTTAGTTAGAATTTGACTAGGATTATCTTCTTCTTCATGTTGGAATACATGCTTTTGGATAGATAGTAGTTTGTAGTTGTATTTTGGGAATGTTCTTGCTTCCTTCAGATAGTTTCCAATTTTAGGACAGATTAGGTTGATTAGAGATTTATTCGATGGTGATTTTAGTTATCTTTCGAGCTAGCTGTGATCTGGCAAGGTTTCAACATACTCGCAACGAAGTTGTGTTTTTTTTCAATGTGATGCACATTTCCATGTTAACTGAATTTTTCTTTATACTAGCCGAATTAGGATAGCTGGGATTCATCAATTGTATGAAACTTAAATGATAACACTCTGCTGTAGCTTATTGTAGTTGCTCTTCCATTGCTTAGGAGGTGTACGACTATGGAATAACTAGAGCTATAGTCCTTGATAAATTATGCATGAGTTGAATTATGGTATTACCTTGATTAGTTGTTGTTATGTTAATTAGAGCAGCTTACTATGAATTCTAGATTTTCGGTTAGGTAGGTATGCAGATTTTATTAAGCTTGCAAGTGCAGAATTTTAGTATGCAGTATGTAGATTCTTAGTTAAGCTTTGCATTTAGGAGCAGTGCAGATTTTTGCATATTGTAGCATTGCAGATTTTGGTTTTCCATTGCTTTTAGATGTGCACGAACAGATTTCTGGATTTCCTTATTGCCATTAGATGTGCACGAGCAGATTTGAGGTTTAGATGTGCTACTTTCATTTAAGTATACAGATTTGAGGTTTAGATAATTTGTTTATGTTAAATTTGAGCATGAGGTTTAGATAATTTGCTTATGTTAAATCTGAGCATGAGGTTTAGATAATTTGCTTATGTTAAATCTGAGTTGCTTATGTTAAATCTGAGCATGAGGTTTAGATAATTTGCTTATGTTAAATCTGAGCTTGAGGTTTAGATATGCTATTTCCATTTAAGCATACAGATTTGAGTTTCCTTGTTACCTCAATATGCAGAACTCCAATCTTAGAGCATATTTCTAGTTCCTTATGTTATTAGATGTGCATGAGTAGCCTTCCTTTTAAAACAATCAGTTTCTAGTTTCTTTAGAGTTTATAGTGCAGAATTGTGTAGCTTAATATGCAGAATTGTGTTTATTCTGTGAATCTCTAGAATTTTTATGCATATAATGTTCTATTAAACTCTTTTAGGGGTTATGAGTGATTATAAGTAAGAAAAGACCAAGGTCTTAAATTGATCCTAAATTCCAGAAGTTTAGGATTAAAAGCACACTAAGTGTTTGAATAAATGCCAAGGCATTTTGTTATAAGAGAATTAAAGAATAACAAGTATAAGGGAGTTATAGTTAAAAAGAAGATAAGTATTTTACTTTTTAATGGCATGTACTGGACACAAGGTCCATTGGGTGGGCTCCTAGATCGCCCCTAGGCACAAGATCGCTTAGAAGTACCTTAGTAGTTTCGGGATTAGCTACCTCGACTCATATTAAGGATGCGCGCAAATTGGTACAATGCCGGGCCCAAGAGAAGTTGATTATTATTTTGAAGTATATAAGTATAAGTTTTGAACAAATGAAATAAGTTTCATATAGTTCTAAAATCAGCAAGTTTAGTTCTTTATTCTATCATGTTTATCTAGTAGATGAGTAGTTTTTCATGTTTACCTATTGGATGAGCAGCTTTCACATGTTTAGCTTTATTCCTAGCATGCAGTTTTATCCTGGAATAACATGATTAGCTATTAGAATTACATGAGTAGATTCCTTAGCTTTTCTTTGCTATTAGTTTGACATGAGCAGTTATGTTTATGCTTTACTTTCTTTTAGTGCATATAGTTTCTAGTTCTTTCTGTACACATGCATATTTGTGTTTTTGTGAGTTAGATAGCGCTTACTAAGCAAATTTTGCTTATAGATTGCATTTCCTCTTACTGCAGATAAAGGAAAGGAAAATATCTAACAAGGAAGGCGACAAGGTGGTGCGGATGGTGTGTGATGCTAGGATTATGGAAGTCTTAGGGCTAGAAAAGAGTTCTTTTAGTTTTCTTTCTTTATTACTAAGTTTTCCATGTTTTAGTGGACTGTAAACATTTGAGATTGTATTTTAAGTTCCATGTCATGTGAGATTGTTTTAGATAGTATGCTAAGATGAATTCAGTATAGTATGTATTTTTGGTGTTTGACACATATTTAACTGCGTGATTGTTTGATATATGTTCCAGCCGCCTGTGGTTGTGTATTATTTGCATGTATTGATGAATTTGGTCATCGGTACAGGGGAGATTTTGCCGAAATTTTTCGGTAGGGATTCCTCGTGGTTTCGATCACACCGGTTAAGTAGAGTTAATAGTTAAGTAACTGTCACCTTAGAGAGTAGTATAGTTTAGTAAGAAGGGTGGTCGTTACAGTAGGATTTCTTTATATGATCTTCTTTTGAAGCGGGTACTTTTGACTTATTTCTTATGATATTGTCATTTTGATATGCATAGTAAGTTATAGCTAGTAGTAATGGTTATGTTTGCATCTGCTTTGGTATGTCACTACTTAGTACTTGTAGTCTGTCTTTATTGTTATCTATTATGTATTCATTCTTATATACCCGTGATTGTTGCCATGTGTACTCTTGTTCATAGAAATAGTGACATACATTGCCCTAATATGGAATAGACTAGTTATTTGACTATCTGATTTGTGTACCTAGATTTATAATACCTAGATCATTGTATGGATTTATTTCCTTTTTGGTACATATTATATGGAGGTGTATACTGTCAGGATGTACATGCTTAGTGTCATGCACTATCTTACATGATTGTATGCTGAGCGATTATCGACTCCATTATTGTTGAGCACATCGCCAGTTATATGATTTGCACACACAACCACTCATGGGTTAGTGGTGCATCAGGTAGAGTGTGTACAGTTTGCTCTGTCAAGGCTCCGCTAGTCCGCTCATGGGTAACGATGACTGTAGCGTGTAGCGGGCAGGGATCCCTCCCCTTGATTATGATACAGGGAGATGAGAGCTTAGACTCCTCCACTATGATTGGGGTAGGAGGATAGGTGTACTCCGACAGCATCCTATCTACTCAGTCACTCTGGAGTAGTGATGGAAGAGTGCACACTTGTCATAGCTCTACCCACTTGGTCTCACCATCGTGTGTGAGATGGCTGACTAGCGTCAAGGGTGACCATGTCATTTACATCATATGCATGGATTACATTTATTGCTTGTGATTATATTGGGTGTTGCATTTCTATGGTTGCATATGATTGACATGCATACAGGAGACATGATGGGTTTGGTTTGACGACCTTTATGTTAGGATAGGAGGCCCAGATGAGTACAACTTCTTTGCTTGTTCAGTCTTCACATTTCCTATTTTTGATCAGGAGACTGTACTCCATGATTATTACTGTTAGATATATTTTACTATGCATGTCAGCTTGATACCTGCTAAGTTGTTGAACTCACTCCGTTGACTTATTTTTATTTCAGGTTGAAGTCGTCAGGAGGTTCCAGTCGCTAGTCCCCACTAGGAGTCGAGATGATTATCTCTGTTTGGACTTGTGTTTCCTTGTTAGTGAACTACATACTTGTGATGTGTGTGCTTGCACTCTAGGATTTTATATCATGATTCGGGTATGCTGCCCATGTTTTCCGTTGAGAAGGTTTTCGTTGTAGTGGTCTAGGTTTTTATTAAACTGCGTGGTTATGATTGTCAGCCGGAGGCTGTACTATATAAACTACGTGGATGTTTGTTTATTTTATTGTATATGTTCCGGCCGTGTTGGCCAAGGATTGAGGGGCCCTGAGGGCTTGTAGATAAGTTTTAGATTGTCACTCGTATAGGGGAGATGCTGCCAGAAATTTCACCGACAGGGACTCTTCTGGGGTATGACAATTTATTTGGTATCAGAGCTCGATTTTACGAGTCAATCTGGGGATTTTCAGATTTATATGGATTTTCATCATTTTTTTTATGTTTCGGAATTTTGAGGTATTCTTAAACGAGGTCATAATTGGGGACTTGACAGCGACGGAACATCTTCAGACGCCAAATAGGTATGATGATTGATTTTATAATTTTGGTGTTGGTTGGTCCTAGGAAGATCGTACCGGCTCCATTGTACAAAAATTTTGTATAAGTGTTGAACCTTTCCTAAACAACCTATTGTGTTCTTTAGAAATTAAATTAGGAATCACAAACGGAACTTAACATTATTGATTCCAAATTTAACTTATCTGTTCTTAATGGTTTAGATTTGGATTGCAAACGATGCTTAACATTATTGATCCAAATCCACCTATGTTATAAATTCAATTAAATATTTATTTCCAAAATTGGCTTCCAGGACTGCATGGCGAGACACTAGTCCTTCTTGGGTATGAGATCATCCACCACCGCCTAGACAAAGCCTTTTAAGGAAAGCTAATATTTAATTTCCTTATATAATTCTAGGTTTAACCAAAAGGAAGAATCAAATCTCAAATTCAAAAAATAAAAAAAATACAAACTCGAATCACAAATTCGAAATTCTAGAATCATATGCCTCTTGTGTTTGAAATTCATACAAAGAAAAACTAACTAGCATGATGCGGAAAATAATTACTAGTTATACCTCGAGATCTTCTGCCGTATTTCTCGCCTCCTCTTGGATGTCGTGTGGGCGACGATCCTCCAAGATGAACACCACCACAAAGACTCCTCCTCCTTCTCTAAGTTTCGGCCACCACCACCACCAAGGAACAAAAGAGAGCAAGGGGAAAAGAAAAAGGAGAGGGCCGACCACAAGAGAGAGGACAAGCAAGCGAACAAGAGTTGATGCAATCCCTACTTCTCTTCTTCTTCTCCTTCTCCTTCTCTTTGTATCCAGCCACACAAAACAACCACAAGAGGTGACCGACCCTAGTATGAAGAGAAGCAAAGGGCCGACCCATAGGAGAAGACTAGAGAGAAGAGAGAAAATAATAGCATGCTTCATGAGGCCTCTCCTTGTCAGAGTGTATACTAAAAGCCTAGCTTTTGTAAACATTTATTTTTAAAATAAAAGAATCACATTGGTCAAATGTCTATATTTTATTTGTTAAGTGTAGTTATTCAATTAATTTATATTGTAGATAACATGGTGTGTAGTATCACACACAGAAGATCATGTTATCAGTTCCTTATAAATGATAAACAGTTGCTCACGACTAAGATGGAAAGGAACAAATCATTGGAATAGTCGTAGTATAATTAGGTATTAGTTTATCTTGACTAATAAATTACACTAGTACACTCTAAGTGTATTGAGTAGGACCATTTTAAGTAAGTTCTTTTATACCGACTTAATAAAAGAACTAGACCTTAGTTATTATGGAAGTGTGTAATCTTAATCCTAATATAATAACAAGCAAATATATTTAGTATCTATTTCTTTAACTTATCAAAGGGTGAGATTTAGCTTGATAAATCAATAGGCTCGATAAGTTGGGAAATGATATTACTTATAGTGTGTGTTGTTGATTATGGAATAAACTGTGTCCTTGTAATATAGGTTGAGAATGTCCCCAAGAGGAGCTCATAAGGATTGTCATGTTAAACCCTACAGGTGGACTTAGTTCGACATGACAATAAGGTTGAGTGGTACTACTCTTGGACTTAGATATTAATTAAATGAGTTATCAGTAACTTATTTAATTAGTGTGCATTCATTATCTTAAACACAGGGAGACTAACACACTCATGATAAGAAGGAGCTCATAAATGTAATTTGGGATTGGTGTGGTAGTGCAACAATAATTCTCTAGTGGAATGAGTTATTTTTGATGAACTTGAGTTGTGTGTTCGGGGTGAACACGGGATACTCAAGCTCATCAGAAGGCCAGAACCAATTTCTCCTCTAGGTCCCTGTCGTAGCCTCATTAAAACCTCAAGTCCATCCAAATATAAACCCATCTTTGTAACGCCCGCCCTTCCACTACTGATGGTTAGGGCGGCGCTACGCGAACATACATACATGCATACATAAGAAATCATTGTAGCGGAAGAAAATTTTGTTCTCTTTTCAACTTAAAACTTAATCATATAACCAAAACATGTAAACATGCTAGCATTCATGTATATAAAAATTTATTTACTATCTATTACTTGAAACATGATACATGCTTGTCTTAACTAAAGCATAAAGTGTACTAAGATAAGAAGAAAAACTAAACATGTATACGGCTCTCTAGAGCTCATGATCACTAACACTTCTCTAAATAACAAGTACTTAGCATTTCGAGGTATCATGAAAGCAATGGTAAGTATAGTTCAACTTAAGTATAAAGCATCCAACAAGTCAAGCTAATATCATCAAAAGTAGCAAGAAGAAATATTTCACATGCAAAAGCTTAAAACATATATAAGTCCTGAAAACACAAAACAGATCTCTTCCACCATGCCACTGCCACACCCATCCTTTGCCCCTCCTGCTGCTCCCTTTAGTTTAACCATTCTTTACCCTTTTCTGCGATACAAGGAAAATAAAACTATAAGCACATAGGCTTAGTAAGATCCTTTCCTACTCACAAAAACATACATCATGAAGTTGGTATAAAGTAATGACATGTTCATCTAATCAAACAAGCATAAGCATAAGATAGTAGCATGTTTATTTAGGCATCATAGACATATCACACAATAGCATTTTCATGAAGCATAATAATCATGTAGCATGAGATAATCATATTAAAGATGTTCTTTGAAAACATATATCATAATCATATGGCATGAAACAAATATATGCAAGATGTTCTTTGAAAACATATATCATAATCATATGGCATGAAACAAATATATGCAAGATGTTCTTTGAAAACATATATCATAATCATATGGCATGAAACAAACATATGCAAGATGTTCTTTGCAAACATATCATATAGGTACTTGAACATAAATCTTAACATGAGGGCCTGACATTGTACCACATACATGAATTGCGCGCATCCTAAGTAAATCAGAGATAGCAGATCTCGAACCTACTAGGAACTAGGCCTGTTTCCTTGACCATTGATCTAGGGGCAACTTAGGAGCTCATCCCATGGACCATTCTTAGGGTCCGGTATAAGCCAATACAAAAATAAATAGTATATCATGTTCTTGTCATATCATGAAACATAGCACGTTCTTGTCATATCATGAATCATATCATGTTCTTGTCGTATCATGAAGCATGTCATGTTCTTGTCATATCATGAAGCATATCATGTTCTTGTCATATCATGAAGCATATCATGTTCTTGTCATAAAATGAAACATATCATGTTCTTATCATATTATGAAGCATATCATGTTCTTGTCATAAAATGAAGCATATCACATAGCATAACATAGAGAGTCATTATCATGCACGGTTAGGGTTTTGAACTTTCCATAATTCTTAATCCACATCTTGGCCGAAACTTGCATGAACATGAACTTAAATTTTAAACAACTTTAACCAAGAAAAACATCATATTAGCATCACATCATACATAGCATAACATGGGAGAAAACATAAGCAAGTCTAGTTGGAACTAAGCTTCCCTAATTCCCTTCCTTGCTTCTTGGCCGAAACTTACAAGGTATGACCTTAGGTTTTAATCATTTTTAAAACAAGGAAAGTATCATACTAGCATCACATGGTACTCATCCTAACATGGGAGACCTTTAGCAACATAGAAAGACTTCTTACCCTATTTTTTTCTTAGTTGGCCAAAACTTACAAGAGGTGTCATCCTAGGTATTAAGCAACATAAAACATGGAAACTTTACACTAACATCATATAATAGATTTCATACCATGAGCAAGCATAGTTAGGTTTTAAAACTTTCCTAAATCAGTTTTATTCCTCCTTGGCTGAAACCTAAGAGCAAGGTTCTAGGGTTTTTTTAGCAACATTAAAATATGGAAAACCTTAACTAACATAATCTAGTAGATCACATACCATAAGGAATCATAAACAAGCATAGTTTAGGTTTAGAACTTTCTTAAATCTATTTTGTTCCTTCTTGGCCGAAACCCTAAGAGCATGGTTCTAGGGTTATAACAACTTTAAAACATGTAAACCTTAACTAACATAACATAGTAGATCACATACCATAAGGAATCATAAACAAGCATAGTTTAGGTTTAAAGACTTTCTTAAATCTATTTTGTTCCTTCTTGGCCGAAACCCTAAGAGCATGGTTCTAGGGTTTTTAACAACTTTAAAACATGGAAACCTTAACTAACATAACATAGTAGATCACATACCATAAGGAATCATAAACAAGCATAGTTTAGATTTAAAGACTTTCTTAAATCTATTTGTTCCTTCTTGGCCGAAACCCTAAGAGCATGGTTCTAGGGTTTTTGGCAACTTTAAAACATGGAAAACATCTTATTAACATCACCTAACTTATTAAGCATCATAAGAAAATACATAAGTAAACCTAAATAGAGTTTAAACTTTCCTAAGCCCTTAATCTCTTCTTGGCCGAAACCTATGAGCATGATTTCTAGGTTTTCAAGCAACATAAAACATGAATAACACTCATAAACTACTTGTACCACAGGTGAGGGAGATACTTACCTCCTCTTGCTTGGGTTTACTAAGAGAATACCCTTGGTGAAGAAGAAGGAAGAAACCCTTTTCGCTTCTAGAATTCCCTTTTCCTTATTTTATTTTCTTGTAATGAGAAGTATGCTTCAAGAGCTTCCTTTTGTGAAGTTTTCTTAGGGAGAAAGCCCTTAACTTGAATTCGGCAATGAGAGAAACAGGGAGCTTGGATTTTCGGTGAAGGAAGGAGAAGGAGGAAGAATGAAAAGAATGATTTTTCTTTCCCTTTCTTCTATTTATTCTCCATGAAAGAGGGAAGGGAAAATACCTTTTTATTCTTCCTTTCATTTATTCTAAATGAAGGGAGAAGGGAAAATGAACTCTTCCTGCTAAATGAAAGGGGAGAAATAAAAGATAAACTTTTCTTCTAAGTGAAGGAAGAAAGGTGTCCCTTCACCATCCTACTCTTAACTACAATTCCCTTTTCCTTCTTACCAATGCTTTCTCTTGGCCTATTGGTTATCCCATACTACTTAAAACTTTGCCACTTGTTAAGAGGTTCAAGGTTCAAGCCTTGACCACTCTTCTTTTTTTTCTATTTTCTTTTTTTGGTTCCATTTTCTCTTATTCTTAAAAGAAATTCATATGAAATTGCTGAGCGTTACAATCCCTATACCTTCTAAAAAGTTCATCCTCGAATTTAGAATAGCTCTGGGTATCTTTGTTTCATATCGTCCTCACGTTCCAGGTGGCTTCCTGCTGAGTGCATCGGCCACTTTGTTTGCCTTTCCCGGATGATAACAGATCTCGTAATCATAGTCCTTGACTAACTCGAGCCATCTGCGTTGTCTCATGTTTAAGTCTTTCTATGTGAAGAAGTATTTCAGACTCTGGTGGTCTGTATAAATCCTACACTGAGCTCCATATAGATAATGCCTCCATATTTTGAGAGCAAAGACCACAGCTACTAGCTCTAGATCGTGAGTGGGATAATTTCTTTCGTGTTCCTTGAGTTGCCTAGAGGCATAGACAATGACCTTGCCATCCTGCATGAGTACAGCTCCGAGTCCTAATCTGGAAGCGTCACTGTACATATAGAAACTTTCGTTACTTTCCGGAAGGGTGAGGATTGTAGCACTGGTCAATCTCCTTTTCAATTCTATGAAACTCTTCTCGCAGTCGTTTGTCCATTCGTACTTCCTATTCTTCTTGGTGAGAGCTGTCATAGGGGCTGCAATTTTAGAGAAACCCTCTACAAACTTCCTGTAATAGCCTGCTAGCCCGAGAAAACTTCTGATCTCACTGGCATTCTTTGGTCTGTTCCAGTTACTCACAGCTTCAATCTTTATTGGGTCTACCATCACTCCATCCTTGGAGATACTATGACCCAAGAATGATACTTGGTCGAGCCAGAACTCGCATTTGGAGAATTTCGCATACAGCTGTTTCTCCCAAAGAATCTATAATACAATGTTCAGGTGTTCGACATGCTCTACTTGGGTTCTCGAATAGATGAGGATATCGTCCATGAAGACAATCACAAATTTGTCGAGGTATGTGATAACCATGATTTTACTGCATTATTTTGATTCATATATGCATGGTTTGATGTTGATTTCATAGTTTAAATCATGGTTACATCACATTTTGTGCATAGTGTGTATTTTTGGACTTAATTGCAAATTATATTATTTTTGGTGTTTTTTGATGCTAATATTTAATTCTTATTTTGTAGGCATCAAAGGATCTTGGATTTGGATCTATTTGGACCAAAATTGGGCTCGAATCGGAGTTTAAACGACAAGATCAAGCTTTGGAGCATTATGAGCCGTTTATCAAGAATAGGACAGATCTGGACCATCCGTTGAAGATCTGGCCGATCCAACTTAATGGGGAGCAGATCTGAGCTATTGATGAAGATCCAGAAGTTTTGATCCAGATCTGAGTTCATCTAGCCATTGATCAAGCTGAATTAATCTGGGCCGTTCAATGAAGACTGGGCCGATCTGGGCCATCCAGTGATGATCTGATCGATCCGACCTACAGGAGGGTAGATCGAGACCCTAGATCAACATCAGTACCTTCAGATCGGATTTTGGGCAAACTTTCACTGTTGATTTAGCTCCAAATTGATCCCAGCCGTCGGTTCAGATCTGGGACAGATTCAAAACACAGAAGCTACAGTGTTTTCCAGTGTCGAATCCTCCACGCACAGCAGCTTCGTCCCCGCGGCATTTCTCTGGATTTCGGCCCCTTTCTCTTCTCCGATCAATTTCCCGAGCTTCAATCTCGGTGGAGAACTTCTCGGTGGTGTCATCCCGATTATCTGGAGCCATCGGAGAGTGTTCTCTCCGGCGGAAATCTGCTCACGGTGACTTCTCTGTTTTCGCTAGATTTGGAGGTGGTCTTCCAAATCTGCGCTTCGATTCCATTCAGTGACGCTTGGAGGTGGTCCGCCGGCGTTATTGAGCTTCATCCGACGCTCATCCGCAGTCCACATTTTCACTTCAGATCCAGAGAGCTCCGGGATGTAGATTTCCATCATTTTCGGCATTTTTGGGTTTTGGGATGTTCTTAGCTCGTCGGGGGTGGTCCGTCGGCGTTGCTGAGTATACTTGGAACTGAGACGCAGCTGAGATGCTCCACTAAGGTCCGAAATTGGGTAGTCTCGATTTTGGCCTCTTGTGTGACAGCTTGAGTGTGAAGCTTTGTTAGATTGGTCGAGGAGTTGGATTGGTTAGGGTTTAGTTTACTTTTATTATTGTTTTGTAACTTAGAACAGATTACTTTTATGTTTTGTTATATTTTTATGCAAGTAGTTTAGCATTTCTTTACTTAATTGAAGCTTAGTTTAAGACTTCTTTGAAGCTTGGTTACTTGTTTAGTGTTTAAATTCTAAGTTAGGGTTTCATTTCTGTTTAGATCAGATTTAATTGTGTCTTGCTATTTTATCTTTAGTTTAAGTGTGTGTCGATGGTTTAATCACAACGTAGAGTGACAATACGTTGAGGTTTGATTATTGGCACATAGTTAGGTTTTACTCTTGCTTTAGATTAATCTCTTTATTGCTGTGCTTTTCCTTTGTTACATTTAGATTCAAGCTTAAATCCCCCCAACTCCATTTTTATATCGAAAACCCTAAAAATAGGAAATAAAGACAATCATAAATTACATTCTACCGTTGGTTCCTCGGGATCGATCCTGGGCTCATTACTACAACGTTAATGTGAAATTAAGGGGTTCAGTGAAATATTATATTATTAATTTGATTAGCGGATGTGACAGATTCGCTATATCAAATTTTGGCGCCGTTGCCAGGGAGATTGTAATATGCAATGTTTAGTAATTTTAGGATTGTTGTTTTGATTGCTTTCATGCTTATATATCCATGTGTTTGATTTAATTTGTTCCTGAGTCTTCTGATTTTATTTGCTAGTGTTTCAGTGTAAGAACAGGAAATTCATGTGACCATGGATCCATATCATCAGTATTTTGGAGATGGGATGGAGAATTATTTTTATCAGCCCCAGACTCAGTTCTATCAGTCCTACCTACCTATGGAGCAACGGAATAGGTATGAGGATGCACAAGAACAATTTGAAGAGTCAGTTTGGAAATGCAATGAAGTTATGCAACAAATGAGAGAACATCAAGAGCAACAATTTGTAAGGATACAGAACATTCAGAGTTAGTTAGATCAGATTGCATCATCTATTAATCAGATACAAGCACAAAGAGCCAGTGAAGAGGTGGATTGTGGAGATCTTGTCAGGCCTGACACTACTTCTATTTCTTCACAACAAGCTTTATCTAGTTTTATTTGTGATGATGATGTAATTGTTCAAACTGTTGATTCTATGAATAGAGTTGCTTTAGATGATGTGAGTGATGCAGGTCTTGTTGCAGAAGATAATTTAAGTGTAGGGGAATGCTTACTGGAAGCATTACCTCAAGAATCACCAAGAATGGAGGATGTAAGTATAGGGACTTGTGCTATGGAGCCAAGCACCCAAGAATCACTACATGAAGTTGAACATTCGCCAGAACTGGAGTCTGAGCATTTATTTGAGGAGAAAGAGGTAACAAACACCACTCCAGGTACCTTTCAAGATGACAAGGTGAGAATTTTGTGTAATTTTTCAGAGAATTTTATAGAGGTACCAATTGTTGATTTTAGTAGATGTGATTCATTGTTTGATACATTTTCTACTCACACTAATATTCTCCTATTTTCTTTTTACCCCACATGCGTGTGGGAGGTATTTTCTTTTATTGATATGGTAGGAGAACATGAGCTTCCGGAGTGGGTGCTAAAACTGAACCGATTAAGACCTCCAGAAAGAATTTTGAAAGGAAAAATGAGTAATAAGAAGAATTTGAGTGGAACCATGATTACTCCACTTCCGGGGTGGATTCTACTTCTAAACCTTCTTCAACCACCGGGAAATGAAAGGGGAGTTGGTTTCAATTTTGTTTTCTCTTGCATTTTAATTCATGCTTTGTGTTTAGTTTTTCTCTAATAAATTAGTTATACATTTCTTTGGTTCTATACTTTCCATTTGTACTTTGTTTTTACATTTTTGCATTTTATTTCCACATTTGCTTCCATACTTTGCATTTAGTTTGGTATACATAGCATGTCATTTGAATAAAATTCTCCATGGGAATTTTCTAAGTAATATTTCTAAAATGGTAAAAGTTTCTTAAATTTGACCATCAATTTTAGGTCATTTAACATGATTGGATGCCTTTCTTACATGATATTGGTTAAAATGGTAGTGAATTCCAATTTGATCGATGAAGCTAGATTGCATGTAAATACCTAGTGAGGTCCACTTTTAGCCTATACTTCATTATTTTCTTTTGTGTGGCATGCACTTACAACAATTGAACTCTAGAACTTGCTTGATTTCTTTTCAAAGTCACAATAACATTTGTGTGCATGGAAATGAAGGATATTTTTCTTGTTCCCTTATTTCCCAATTCTTTCGCCACAATTTTCTTGAAACATTCTCCTCTGGCATTTTATCCTTTTATTACCTTTGCTTGCTCTATTGTATTTAGAGTTTTGGTTGAATTCTTGATGAGTTTGATTTTGCAAGATGGGTAAAGGTTTAAGTGTGGGGGAGAATTAGTATACATTTGAAGATGTTGAAGGTTTGGATGGTTCTTTGCATTGAATGCTAAATCTAATTGTTCTTTGAGTCTATTCTTGGAAAGAGCAAGTTTCAATAGTTTGGAATTTTGGAAGTTGATACTATGGAGATACACTCAACATCTTAAGAAGTTTTTGAATACTGAAATTTAGTTGCAGTGCTAAATGCAGGATTTTGTGCCAAGTTTTCTTGCAAATCTTTAATCAGAAGAAGTTTAAGTGAAGTTCTTGTTCTCGCAAATCCATTTGCTTTCAAGAAGAAATGCAAGAAAAGTTTGAAACAAGAGAAGAAAAGGAAAAGAGTTACTGATGTATTTTAACAGAAATACATAAAAGGAAGTTGCTAAACCTGGAATTCTTGAGCTCATAATTCAGAAATTAGAGTTAGTTCTGAAGTTGAGCTTTTGGATGTGTTGAGAAGTAGTCGAGACATCAGAATGCTGATAAGAAATCTGGACAGTAATAATAACTGAATCTTCAAGACTTGAATTTCTGTCTTTGAAACAAAATGCCATGAATTGCTGGAATTCTGTGCAAGCTGCAGTGACATGCTTGATGCAAGTTTTTGCCAAAGTTTTTACTATTTCAATTCCATACTGAAATTGTGATGCTTAAAACTGAAATTACAGAAGAACCTTGAAAGCAGCCTGCAGATCTGTAAATGGCTGAGAGCTGCCAAGTGATGAGGAAATGGAAATGGGATAAGTGAGATTAGAATTGAAGGGCACTGAAACTGAGAACTGAGTTACTTTGATAGCAACTGTTGTGTAAATCCTAATAGCATTCTTTACAAATATGCTGGAAAATTTCTGATAGTATCAAGATGCTGAAATTCTGGATTTACAATTTGATGGAAGGAGTGAAGAGAGTACCTTGACAATGGGATATTAAGGAGCAAAAGCTAGCTTAATTTTGATTCTGAATTAAATTCTGGCAATTTTAATTCGAGTCTGCAAGAACAGAAATTAAGGAGAGACATTGCAGAATGGAGATTGAGAAGAGAAGAGTTCAAGCAGAGTAGTTAAGGTAATTTTGTAATCTACTGGAATTTTGTACAATCTGCAGAGTTAAGAATAAAAGCTAGAATTTGAAGATTCTGTTCAGATGTGCAGTATCAGATTGTGCAGTGGGAAATAGTTTAAAAGCTAGAGGAATAACATGAATTGAAGCTGAAATCTGGATACACTGGTTTGTGCCACTTGTGTGCCAACTTTCTCTTTAAACTCTCAAATCATTGAGAAATTCAAGCAAATGTATTGTATGCTCAATGACAAATGGTGTGTCATTCCTTCCAAGCTTTCACTGAGTTAAAAAATCTGGAAATCTGGTCAAGGAAACAAGCTGAAAAGTGAACTTCAATTCCAAATTGCTACTGGAGTTTAATTAGTGTTCTGTCAATGCAATAGAAATGCAATTCTCAATTGATTTGAAATAGAGTGTCAGTTGTTTAAAACATCAATTTCAGCCTCTTCCAGTTTCAGAATTTCAGTATATATTCCTGCAGAATTGTATCTGTTTCCAGCAGATTTCAGCATCTTGTTTATGAAACTTTGTATTTTGCTGAACTGATGTCTTAAGATTTCAGCATCTTAAGATTGTATGCTAAATAACCAGATGTGTATTTTGAAAATTCTGTTCTTTGCTTCTATTTCTATCCTCTGCACATTCTGTTTTTCAATTGGTTGTATGAAGGTTGAGATCATGTTAATTTTAAGCTGCTGAAACTGAGGAGTTCAGGGAACTTAAATGACAATCTGCCGACATATCTAAAGGAAGAAAATGTCATAGATCTAATATGCCGATGATGGGTTCTTAGAGTTGTAAACTGAGGTTCTGATTAAGCAGAAGAAGCAGTAAAGGCAGAACAAGTAGTAATCAAGTAAAGAGTTCCAACAAACTGGAATCAACAGCACTGCATCTGTTAAGGAAACTATGAATTGGAAGTTGAATTCGTGCCAATTTAGTATCGAGCTCATACTGTTGGTTCTCTTGTTTTCAGGCTTATTGCTATTACTTTATGCTTTGTTCGAATTACTGAAATGCTGAATTTATTACATGGTTTTAATCAGAATAAGAGTTCTGTAACTAACATTGGAAGTTGAATGCTGAAACTAATTGTACCAAGCTTTTGTTCAGTTAAGGTTCAATCTCAGTCGTGTACCAATAAGTACATGTTTAGTGCTAATGGATTCTATGTTCAAGGTGGCTTTCCAAATTTTGAAACTGAAGTAAGTTGGATTGGTTGCAATTGCTCATGAAGCTATAGTAATCACTGAAATTTCTTGAAGTTGCAACTTGATATGTCTACTTCGGAAATGAGTTACAACAAGTTAGAGAATTGAATCTATGGAGTGGTTTAAAGAATTGTAATGGCTGTAATAAGCAACAAACTGATATTCATTATGTCAGGTGCAGAAATTAATAAATGAACTGTGGAAAAATATGTATCAACTGATGGTGATTTATGCTAATTGTAATCAGAGGTTGGGCTATTGAAGGTTTGTGCAGCTTTCTGAACATAACAAAACTTAAGTAAATTTCTTGTCTTCTCATTGACAGATTGTTTCCAGAATTCAGCAATTATTTTTGATTTACATGGTGCCTCGAGTTGCTAAGCAGAATGCAGGTCTGTAATTCATTTATAGCAGAAATCAATTCTGAAAGGTTGTTTTGAAAGCTGAATCTGCAGGATGCAAACTCTATGAGAATAAGTTGCAGAAACTTGGGGTGTCGAAATGCTGAAATTGTGATGTATAATATTTGTTCAGTAGGATATTAATGCTACAATATTTGAATGGTTCAGTTTGAAATTGATTCAAGTATTGTATTGATTAAAGTAGGTAAGGTTCTTGGAGTATTTGTTATGAATTAAAATGCTGTTTAGTGCAAGTTTTATGTGCTGATTCTGGACAACAACAACTAGAATTCAATCTTCTATTTTTCAGTGTTGAGAAGCTTCTGAAATACCAATCCGGGACAAATACTTCTAATTTTCAGTGTTAGCTTGACTTCAGAATTATTTGGAGTTGATGATATTGATTCAAAGAGTTATGTGCACGGGTAACTCAAGTTGTTGTTTGTCCTCATTGTGCAAGAGTGATTGATTCATGTTCAATAGTTAAATCCAGTTGTGAATTTCATTTACATTTACAGAAACAGAGAAAGGAAAGCAAAATGAAAAGAAAAGAAAAGAAAAAGTGGAAAAAGTGGCTAGAAGGATATCAAGCATTTGAATGGCATTTGTTGTTTATTTTGGCCGAGACGGCCAATGTTTTAAGTGTGGGGGAGGGAAGTCTTCTTCATTAATTGATGAGAGATTGTGTAGTTTTCAAAGTGTTAGTAGGAAGTGGAAAAACAGTAAAAACAGTGAAGAAAGAAAATTTTGAAAAAAAAATGTGGCACATCAAAAGAGTATCAAGTGGAAGATAGAGTATCAAGATTCTTTGTTTGCCATCAAATTGAAGGAGAGGTTAGCTTGATACTTTGAAGTGGTAATAACATATGGTATTCATCTCTTTTCACATCAAAATGGTCAACTCATCAAGTATATTTCTCCAATACTCTTATCTCCTCAATTTTTCATTGAATTCTTTTCTTTTGCCTATTTCATCCACTTTCATTATTCTGCTTGCTTTCATTGCAATTCTTGTTGATAAAATCCTTTTGATTCATGTATGCTATGTTTATAGTGGTGGAGAATTAGAAAATAAGCAAGCTTATGGTAGTGAAATGTTGTGAGTTGCATTGAGTGAGCTCCACTTATACACAATTTTGAGTGTGAGAGTCAGAATAGGTAAATCCCTTGTGAGATGCAACTTGCTTAATTTTTCAATTGGATTGAAACTACCATACCTACTGATTATTGTTCGGATTGTATTCATGATTGTTAGTGATCTTAAGATGATCTTAGTTAAATTCTTTTTACTATCTTTTAGATATTGCTAGGGCAATTTCTATGGTGATGATTTTTAGTTTTCTTTACTTTCACGGGACGTTCAAGACTAAGTGTGGGGGATTTGATAACCATGATTTTACTGCATTATTTTGATTCATATATGCATGGTTTGATGTTGATTTCATAGTTTAAATCATGGTTACATCACATTTTGTGCATAGTGTGTATTTTTGGACTTAATTATAAATTATATTATTTTTGGAGTTATTTGATGCTAATATTTAATTCTTATTTTGTAGGCATCAAAGGATCTTGGATTTGGATCTATTTGGACCAAAATTGGGCTCGAATCGGAGTTTAAACAACAAGATCAAGCTTTGGAGCATTATGAGCCGTTTATCAAGAATAGGACAGATCTGGACCATCCGTTGAAGATCTGGCCGATCCAACTTAATGGGGAGCAGATCTGAGCCATTGATGAAGATCCAGAAGTTTTGATCCAGATCTGAGTTCATCTAGCCATTGATCAAGCTGAATTAATCTGGGCCGTTCAATGAAGACTGGGCCGATCTGGGCCATCCAGTGATGATCTGATCGATCCGACCTACAGGAGGGTAGATCGAGACCCTAGATCAACATCAGTACCTTCATATCAGATTTTGGGCAAACTTTCACCGTTGATTTAGCTCCAAATTGATCCCAGCCGTCGGTTCAGATCTGGGACAGATTCAAAACACAGAAGCTACAGTGTTTTCCAGTGTCGAATCCTCCACGCACAGCAGCTTTGTCCCCGCGGCATTTCTCTGGATTTCGGCCCCTTTCTCTTCTCCGATCAATTTTCCGAGCTTCAATCTCGGTGGAGAACTTCTCGGCGGTGTCATCCCGATTGTCTGGAGCCATCGGAGAGTGTTCTCTCCGGCGGAAATCTGCTCATGGTGACTTCTCTGTTTTCGCCAGATTTGGAGGTGGTCTTCCAAATCTGCGCTTCGATTCCATTCAGTGACGCTTGGAGGTGGTCCGCCGACGTTATTGAGCTTCATCCGACGCTCATCCGCAGTCCACATTTTCACTTCAGATCCAGAGAGCTCCGGGATGTAGATTTCCATCATTTTCGGCATTTTTGGGTTTTGGGATGTTCTTAGCTCGTTGGGGGTGGTCCGTCGGCGTTGCTGAGTATACTTGGAACTGAGACGCAGCTGAGATGCTCCACTGAGGTCCGAAATTGGGTGGTCTCGATTTTGGCCTCTTGTGTGACGACTTGAGTGTGAAGCTTTGTTAGATTGGTTGAGGGATTGGATTGGTTAGGGTTTATTTCTTTTTCTTACTGTTTTATAGCTTAGCACAGATTACTTTTATGTTTTGTTATCTTTTTATGCAAGTAGTTAGCATTTTCTTTCTTTGTTGAAGCTTAGTTTAATTTTAATTTGTTGCTTGGTTAAGTGTTTAGAGTTTAAATTCAAGCTAGGGTTTTAATTGGTGTTGTAGATCAGATTTATTTGCATCTTGTATTTCATTCCTTAGTTTAAGAGTGTGTCAATGATTTAATCTCAATGTAGGAGTGACAATGCGTTAAGGTTTGATTGTTGGCACATAGGTAGGTTTTAGTTATGCTTTAGATTAATTTCTTTACTGCTGTGTTTTCCTTTGTAGATTTATATTCAAAGCTTTAAAACCCCCAACTCCATTTTTATATCGAAAACCCCAAAAATAGGAATAAAAATACGATCCTAAGATTACATCCTATCGTTTGTTCCTCGAGAGATCGATCCTAGGCTCGTTACTACAACGTTATTGTGAAATTAAGGGGTTCAGTGAAATATTAAATTGTTAATTTGATAAGCCTATTTGTGACATTTAATATAGATTTTAGGCGTTATCAGTATGCTAAGAATACCTTATTCATCAGGTCCATAAACATAGTGGGAGCATTCGTTACGCCGAAGGGCATAACTACAAACTCATAGTGTCTGTATCTTGTTCGGAAAGCCGTCTTCGGTATATCATCCTGTTTCACTTTTACTCGATGATAGCCCGACCTCAGGTCAATCTTAGAGAAGACGGTGGCACCTTTTAACTGGTCAAACAGGTCGTCAATCCGTGGTAGAGGGTACCTGTTCTTGATCGTCACCTTATTTAGTGCTCGGTAGTCTATACACATTCGCATAGACCTATCTTTCTTCTTCACGAACAGTACTGGAGCTCCCCATGGAGAGTGACTAGGGCGGATAAGTCCCTTGTCGATTAATTCTCGTAGCTGTCCTTGAAGTTCCCTCAGTTCAGTCAGCGCCATACGGTAAGGTGCTTTAGAGATCGGTTTAGTACCAGGAATCAATTCGATCTCAAATTCAATTTCTCTATCGGGGGCGAACTACCAGGGCTAACCCTGGTAGTTCATCGGGGAATACCTCTGGGTAGTTGTAGACAATTCTGACATCTTCCAGCTTCTGGTCCTCTGCTTGGCTGGTATCGACCACATGTGCTAGAAACCCAGTGCATCCTCTGTCTAACATCTTTTGTGCCCTCAAGGCTGATAGGAATTTCTTAGCTCCTTTCCTTGGTTCTCCAATAAATTTAAACATCGGTTCTGCCTCTGGCCGGAAGATCACTTTTCTTTTATGACTCTCGATCGAAGCACCGTACTTACTCAGAAAATCCATGCCCAAAATAATGTCATAATCCTGCATGTCGAGGACTATCATATCATAATAGAGTTCTCTGTCTGCGATTCTGATAGGAGCGGCTCGCAGCATATGGGTAGATGGCATCACTTCTCCCAAGGGCAGGGTTGTTAAGAACTTGCAATCTAAAACTTGTGGTGGTATGTCTATCTTCTTTGTGAAAAGCATGGAGATGAACGAGTGTGTTGCCCCAGTATCAAATAATACAGTAGCATGCTGACTGAAAATAAATATCTGACCTGTGACAATCGTAGAAGCATTCGCCACATCTTCCTTGGTGAGAGAGAAAATCCTGGCATTTATCGTGACTGGCGGGGCTTCCAATCTCCCTTGGCTTATCTGAGTACCTTCTATCGCAGCTTGCATCTGGTGTAGCTGTGAGGGAGCACCCCTGTTCTGAATGTACTGCTAAGGAGGTGTCTGAACCTGGGTAGGGCAGTCTTTGGCTCTATGCCCTTCCAGTCCACAGTTGAAACACCTATTTGTGCCCTTATGGCATATTTCTGGATGCTTCTTTCCACATGTGGTACACTGAGGGTACATGGGCTATTTGTTTGCTGGACCATCCTTAGGATTGTTCCATTGCTTTCTCTTACCAGTGGGGTTTCCTTTCCAACTGGCTTTGGTACTTTGAGATTTCTGTCCTCCCGATTGGGCTTGACCCTTGCCTTCGTTCAGCTCCTTCAGGTAGTGTTCGGTGATTAGGGCAGTGCTGATCAGCTCTTCGGCGGTCTGCGGTCTATTAACTCCACCGGCCATAATCAGAGCTATCTTGGGTCTAAGCATCTTCAGCATGAGTCTGACTCTTTCTCTTTCTGTGCTGACCAATTCTGGGCATATGCGTGCTAGTCGGTTGAATCTTTTCATCGCTTCATTAACTGATAGGTCACATTGCCGGAACTCGGTGAACTCGTCGTAGTGCTTGTTCGTAACACGCATATGGAAGAATTCTTCGAAAAATTCATCTTCAAAGTCCGTCCATCTCATCTGGTTCACTTGCCTCTTTGCTTTAACTCTTTCCCACCACATTCTGGCATCTCCCGAAAGGCAGAATGATGCACACTTGACCTTTTCATGTTTGGGCCAGTCCAGTAGCTCTACTATGCTTTCTACAGTCTTGAACCAGGCTTGAGCGTCCCATGGTTCACAAGTGCCAGAGAAATTTTGCGTCTTCAACCTCTGCCACTGAATTAGATACGCCTCTTGTCGAACCACCAGGGCTGGGCCTATCGGTGGTACTGGTGCAGCTGTAGGCACGACTGACATCTGATTCTGATTCACTGGTGGGGTGGTAGGGTTTCCTTGCTGATTCATCAGAGCATTAATTAATTGCTGCTGCTCTGTAACCTGATGCCGAAACTCAGTAACTACATGCATTAGATCAGGTGGGGGTACTGTCTCATCGAATCGGTTATTATGTCTTCTAGCCATGCTTATCTTCATGTATGACAATAAGCTAGCATAAGTTATCATTATTCCTAACCAGGCTAGCATAATATTATTATCACTCCTACTTACATTCATGCATGCTTAAACTAAAAACATTTCTTTATCATACATAAAAGAAATAAAGTAGGCATAGAGTTCTTACTTGGAGTGGCAGGATGGAGGCTTGATGTGTGTGTGTAGTGGGAAGGTAGACTGGCTTTGATACCAAACTGTAACGCCCGCCCTTCCACTACTGATGGTCAGGGCGGCGCTACGCGAACATATATACATGCATACATAAGAAATCATTGCAGCGGAAGAAAATTTTGTTCTCTTTTCAACTTAAAACTTAATCATATAACCAAAACATGTAAACATGCTAACATTCATGTATATAAAAATTTATTTACTATCTATTACTTGAAACATGATACATGCTTGTCTTAACTAAAGCATAAAGTGTACTAAGATAAGAAGAAAAACTAAACATGTATACGACTCTCTAGAGCTCATGATCACTAACACTTCTCTAAATAACAAGTACTTAGCATTTCGAGGTATCATGAAAGCAAAGGTAAGTATAGTTCAACTTAAGTATAAAGCATCCAACAAGTCAAGCTAATATCATCAAAAGTAGCAAGAAGAAATAGTTCACATGCAAAAGCTTAAAACATATATAAGTCTTGAAAACACAAAACAGATCTCTTCCACCATGCCACTGCCACACACATCTTTTGCCCCTCCTGCTGCTCCCTTTAGTTTAACCATTCTTTACCTTTTTCTGCGATACAAGGAAAATAAAACTATAAGCACATAGGCTTAGTAAGATCATTTCCTACTCACAAAAACATACATCATGAAGTTGGTATAAAGTAATGACATGTTCATCCAATCAAACAAGCATAAACATAAGGTAGTAGCATGTTCATTTAGGCATCATAGACATATCACACAATAGCATTTTCATGAAGCATAATAATCATGTAGCATGAGATAATCATATTCAAGATGTTCTTTGAAAACATATATCATAATCATATGGCATGAAACAAACATATGCAAGATGTTCTTTGAAAACATATATCATAATCATATGGCATGAAATAAACATATGCAAGATGTTCTTTGAAAACATATCATATAGGTACTTAAACATAAATCTTAACATGAGGGTCCGACATTGTACCACATACATGAATTGCGCGCATCCTAAGTAAATCCGAGGTAGCAAATCTCGAACCTACTAGGAACTAGGCCCGTTTCCTTGACCATCGATCTAGGGGAAACTTAGGAGCCCATCCCATGGACCATTCTTAGGGTCCGGTACAAGCCAATACAAAAGTAAAATAGTATATCATATTCTTGTCATATCATGAAACATAGCATGTGTTGGTGCGGGAAGCATCCGACAATCGAACCTAAGTTTTGATAATGGCAAAAGATTCAAAGTTAAGGTGGTTGGTGATCTAACGGTCTGAATGAGATTGCTGGAAAGTCCTAAGTGTTCTTAGGCAAAAGCCCTAACTGTGGTTAGGCAAGGTGAAAACCCTAGGGGGTCGTAACCCTAGGTCATAGGGGGTGGTAACCCCATGCGGAAAGTCTTGGTGAGTTGAGTGCTTCAGGCAAAAGTCCTAGGGAGGGGGGGGGGTAACCCTAGGTGGAAAGTCCTGATGTCGCGAACCAGGTGAAAGACTGGACCAGTCGGGAAGCAGACGTCCAGCAGAAAGTCCGGAAGCATCGAGCACCGAGCAAAAGTCCAGTCAATCTGGAGGATCGCACTGGCATCAGGTAAATCTCCTGAGTGGAGTAGGTGAGGACGCGTTCCCTGTAGAAGGAACAGTAGGCATCAGGTCGACCTAGGATTTCCGGTCAGAAACCCGAAGTCAGACTCGGACAGTCCGATGATTGTTGTTCACTTATATTATTATGTTTTATGTGTTAACTTTGTGCTGTAGGGTATATTTTGGATTAATGCATCTTGCAGGGACTAAAGTGCAAAGAATAGCCTCGGATGAACAATACCGAGGCGCCTCCATGGAGCTTGGAGGCGCCTCGGGTGCGAGCCGAAGCCAGCTGTCTAGAAGGGTTGGAGGCGCCTTGAAGGAAGTGTTGGTTGCTACTTGGAAAACCTAATGGTTCCACTGTACAAAAATTTTGTACAAAGGTCTGAACCTTTTCCTAGATACCATGTGTTCTTTTAAATTAAACTTGAATCGCCTGCGGAACTTAACACGTTTGATCCAAGTTTAATATATTTGTTCTTTTAGGTTTTGACTTGGATCTCCTGCGGAACTTAACACGTTCGATCCAAATCACCTGAGTTATTAATTCCATTAAATATTAATTTCCATAATTGGTTCCCAGTACTGACGTGGTGAGGCATATGACCTTCTTGGATATGGGAGCAACCACCACCGACTAGACAAAACCTTTTAAGGAAAGCTAATATTTAATTTCCTAAAATAACTTTAGGTTAACCGAAAGGAACAATCAAATCACAAGGAAAATAAAAAACAAAGAACACAACATCAAAAACAAATTCGAAATACTAGAATCGCATGCCTCTTGTATTTGATATTTATTTCCAAAAATAACTAGTATGATGCGGAAAGAAAAAAATACTAGTTATACCTTTTAGAAAGACCTCTTGATCTTCTACCGTATTCCTCTTCTAACCTCGGACGTTGTGTGGGCAACGATCTTCCGAGATGAGAAACCACCAAAGCACCTTCTTCTCCTCCTTGTAAGATTCGGCCAACTCAAGTGCACCTCCAAGGATGAAGAGAAAACACCACCAATGCTCCAAGGGATATAAGCTTTCTCTCCTTCTTCTCCAAGCTTGTATCTGGCCACAACTTGATCTCGAAAAGGAAGACAAGGTTCGGCCACAACAAGGAGAAGAGAAAGCTTGAAGGGGCCGGCCACACCAAGGAAGAAAAGAGGGAGAAGAATAACAGAAGTTGTGTCTCATGAAAGCACCCCAACCCCCTCTTTTATATTCCTTAGCTTTGGCAAATAAGGAAATTTAATTATAATAAAATTTCCTTAACTTTCCTTGACATGAATTAATTGGGAAGAATTAAATAAAACTTCCTCTTTATCCATACAATGGTCGGCCACAATCAAAAAGACAAATTAGGAGAGTTTCAATCAACAAATTAAAACTTCCTAATTTGTTTCCGGAAATTTTAAAAAATAAAATTTCTCTTCAAAAATTCCTTCATGGTTGATAAAAAAAATTTCTATAATTTTATTTTTCAACATGTGGATAATTTACAAAGAAGAAAATAAAACATCCTTTTAATCTACAAATAAGGAAAGAGATTTAATCTCTTCTTAATCTTTTGTAGAAACATATAAAAAAGATATTTTAATTTTTAATCTCTCTTTTAAATTATATCTTCTACATAAGAAAAAATTAAAATTAAAATTCTTTTTAATTTCACTAGGGTCGGCCCCCTTTATCTTGGGTTCAAGCTAGGGCCGGCCACCCATAAACCATGCTTAGGCCGACCCTAGCTTGATCCCCAAGCTAGCTTGGCCGGCCCCCTTTAGGTGGGTATAGAAGGTGGGTATAGGTGGGTATAGTACTCTATAATTAAGAGGTTACGATAGGGACCGAGAGGAGGAATTGGTTTTGGTCTCCCGATAAAATTAAGCATCCCGTGTTCGCCCCGAACACACAACTTAATTTTATCAATAATAATTCATTCTACTAGAGAACTATTATTGAACTACCGCACCAATCCCAAATTACATTTTTGGGCTCCTTCTTATTATGAGTGTGTTAGTCTCCCTGTGTTTAAAATGTCAAATGTCCACTAATTAAGTGAGTTACTAACAACTCATTTAATTAATATCTTTATCCAAGAATAGTACCACTCAACCTTATCGTCATGTCGGACTAAGTCCACCTGCAGAGTTTAACATGATAATCTTTATGAGCTCATCTTGGGGACATTATCAACCTAGATTACTAGGACACAGTTTCCTTCTATAATCAACAACACACACTATAAGTGATATCATTTCTCAACTTATCGGGCTTATTGATTCATCGAACTAAATCTCACCCATTGATAAATTAAAGAAATAAATATCAAATATATGTGCTTGTTATTATATTAGGATTAAGAGCACACACTTCCATAATAACTGAGATATTTGTATCTTTATAAAGTCAATATAAAAGAAACGACCTCTAATGGTCATACTCAATACACTCTAAGTGTACTAGTGTAATTATATAGTCAAGATAAACTAATTCCTAATTACACTACGACCTTCCAATGGTTTGTGATGGTTGCTACTCGGAAAACCTATAGGTTCCACTGTACAAAAATTTTGTACAAAGGTCTGAACCTTTTCCTAGCTACCATGTGTTCTTTTAAATTAAATTTTGGATCGCCTGCGGAACTTAACACGTTTGATCCAAAACTTAATCTATTTGTTCTTTTAGGTTTTGACTTGGATCTCCTGCGGAACTTAACACGTTCGACCCAAGTTTCCTTAAGTTATTAATTCCATTAAATATTAATTTCCATAAAAGGTTCCCAGTACTGACGTGGCGAGGCACATGACCTTCTTGGATATGGGAGCAACCACCACCGACTAGACAAAACCTTTAATAGAAAGCTAATATTTAATTTCCTAAAATAACTTTAGGTTAACCAAAGAGAACAATCAAATCACAAGGAAAAGAAAGAAACAAAAGAACACAACTTCGAAAAAACATATTCGAAATTCTAGAACGTAAGCCTCTTGTATTTGGTATTATTTCCATAAATGACTAGCATGATGCGGAAATAAAATTTACTAGTTATACCTTGTAGAAAAACCTCTTGATCTTCTACCGTATTCCTCTTCTAACCTCGGACGTTGTGTGGGCAACGATTGTAACGACCCAATTTTCCCTATTTCGAGTTCTAAATGTCCATAAAATATTTGGAAATGCTTCTAAAATATTCTAGAGATTTTTAGAAATTTTTATAGTATTTTTACGCAATTTTTGGAAGTCGTTTGATATTTTTATTAAACGAAAGAAGTTTAGCTCAAAAAAATTGTGCAAGCCAAGGTTCGAACCCATGACCTCGACCCAAGCCGAGCCTCAGCCGGACCCAGCCAACCAACTGGGCTGCGGTTATTTCGTGAAAAGGTGGGAACCGGAATATAATTAAGTTATAGTAAAAGACAGAGATAAGCCTAGGTATTAAAGGATAAGTTAAGGAGAGGAAACTTTACTCGAACCCTAAACTCTCTTCCTCTTCTCCTCACGCGTGCGTCGGCGCTTCTGGACTCGGGCGGAAACGCAGCAAAGCTAGGGCTTTGTTCTCCGGCGCCGACGAAGCCCTTTTCCCAGCCAATCTTCACCCGTGCGTGGTTACCTCGACGAAGGAAGCCCGAAAACAGCAAAGAGTGCCGTGAGCACGAAGGAGAAACCGAGATTTTCATCTCCTCCGAACCCTAGATCTTCTTGCTCTCCTCCGGTTGTAAGTCCTAGCAATCAAGGGTAAGTACTACTCACCTGCGGTAGGAGTTGCTCCGAATTTATTTTGGTGTTTCCTTGTTTTCTTGAATTTTGCCGTGAGGAATCTTGGTTTTTGGTTTGCTGCCGTGAACCCTAAAGAAAGAAGAGAAAGTTAGTTCAGTGTAGGCATGAAGGACAGATTTGATTTAGGTTTTAGTTTTTTTTTGATTCGGATTAACCTGCACATCCCTTGCTGCCGTGAGTTTCAAAGAAGAACATGTATAGTAAGGTTCCAGCATGCGGGTAGACTGCAATGGTTTCTTGTGTATTGTTTAGAGTCTTTTTCATGACCAATACATTGCTATTATGTTGAGCTCAGATTGATATGAGTTGACTGCAGAATGTCCGAACTGATTAGAAGGAATAAGTTTAGGTGTAGTAGCAGAAGTTTTCATTGTTTCGTCTTTTGGAAGTGCATGTTTGCAATTATAGAAGTGCTTTAGTTAGTTTTTGTAGCTTTGCATTGCTTCGAATTAATATAGACAGAATGGTTCAGATTAATCTTGCTGTGACATCATGTTTTGGTTAAAACAAAAGTGCATGTTTTCAACCATGTTAATGTCCAAAGTAAAAGATAGATTTTGCATATTACGAACATGATAAAAGGAGGCTTATATTCTGTTTTTAAAGAAATTAGATTTGCTTTCCTTTGTTTCTAAATCTGTTGTAGCATGCTTAAAGGAGTTAGATTTGTTTTCAACCATGCTTAAAGAAGTTTGAATTAGCTCTCTTTTGATCTATTTTATAGCATGATTAGCAAGTTTGAATTAGCTCCTTTTTGATCTATTTTATAGCATGATTAGCAAGTTTGAATTAGCTTACTTTTGCTCTATTTTATAGCATGATTAGTCAGATTAGATTAGCTTTCTTTGCTCTTATCACAGCATGTTTTAAAAGTTCAAACTAACTCTCTTTTGCTCTATTCTATAGCATGATTAGTAAGTTCAGATGTGCTTTCTTTTCCTTTATTTCACAGCATGTTTAGAAAGTTCAGATTTGCTCTTCTGTTGCTTTGTTTTATAACATGCTTAGAGAGAGTTAGATTTGTTTCTCTTTTATTGTTTTTATATAGCATGCTTAGTTAATTGTAATCCTACACTTGTTAGGTATATCTAAAGGATTCCAATAAACTCTAATAAAGGATTATGAGGAAACTAAGTAAAAAGAAAGAGACCAAGGTCTAGTTAAAAAGAGATAACAAGTAAACTAAAGTAAGAGGCTAGTACCCGACTTCCGAGGTTGTCGTTAAACAAATCCAGGTGACCGTTTCCGAGGTCTCGGCCCTGGTAAGACCGAGGTCTTTACCCCGTGGGACTACAACAGTCTCTATTAGGGAGCGCGCATAAGATTAAGCTGGTACTAAGCCTGGGCCCAAAGAAAAGAAAAGAAAAGAAAAGAAAAGAAGAAGAAAAGAAGAACAAGAAGAAGAAAGTGAAAGAGAAATTAAAGATTAATTTCTAGTATAAGTAAAGTAAGAAGAACAAGAAGAAGAAAATGAAAGAGAAATTAAAAGATTAATTTCTAGCATAAAGATATAAGAAAATGAAACAAGTTTATGCTTAGATTCAATAAAAGTTTAGTTCTTTAATTCTAAGCTTACAGTAGTTGTTTCATTCCTTTCCTGTCAGTAGTGAGCATGTTTAGTATTCAGTTTTATTTCTGTATACATGAGTACATGCAGCTTTGCTTTAGCATTTCAGTTTCAGTATTATTGCATTATATTTATGCATTTCGAGTTTTGTGAGATAGATTAGTACTTACTAAGCGTTTTCGCTTATAGATACTTTTCTTTTTTTTTCCTCCTACCGCAGATAAAGGAAAAGCTAAGATATGAAGGGAGGCGACAGGGTGGTGGTGATGATGGATGTGTGTGGTGACTGAACTATGGAGAGGTCCAGAGGGGACTAGCAAGACTTATTTATTTAGAGTTTATGTCTAGTTCATTTTCCTTATTTCTGTTATGAAATTATGCGTTAAGATTGAGTTTAGTTCATGTTGCTAGATTAGTTTTTGATTATGATATGATTTATTACTGCGTGGTTGTGAATAAATTGTGATCCAGCCGCATGTGGCTGTGTATATATATCTTGTGTATTATAGATTTGGTCACCGGTACAGGGGAGATTCTGCCGAAATTTTTCGGTAGGAATTTCTCTGAACCGTGATAAATCTAAGTGTCACTAATAATAGCATAAGTGACACTAGTAAGTAGAGTAGGAGTTAGGTAACGGTCGCCCTTAGAGAGTAGTAGTAAGAAGGGTGGTTGTTACAACGATCTTCTGAGACGAGAAACCACCAATCACCTTCTTCTCCTCCTAGCTAGGTTCGGCCAACAAAGAGGAAGCTTCACCAAGGAAGAAAAACAAAATACTAACCAAGCTCTAAGAGATGCTAGCTTTCTCTCCTTCTTCTTCTTCTTCTCCGAGTAGTATCCGGCCACCACAAGAGCTCCAATAGAAGGGTAGGGTTCGGCCACCACAAGAAGAAGAGAGGGAGAGGTTGGCCGGCCACACCAAGGAACAAAAGAGGGAGAGGAATAATAATTGTTATGTCTTGTGAAGGCACCCTCACCCCTTCTTTTATATTCCTTGGCCTAGGCAAATTAGGAAATTTAATTACAATAAAACTTCCTTAATTTCCTTGACATGATTTAATTGAGAAAAATTAAATAAAATTTCCCAATTTAATCTCTAATGGCCGGCCACTTCTAGAGGAAATAAATTAGACAAGTTTTAATCAACAAATTAAAACTTCCTAATTTGTTTCCGGAAATTTTAAAAATAAAATTTCTCTTTAAAAATCTCTTCATGGTTGATAAAGGAAATTTCTATAATTTTAATTTTATCAACATGTGGATAATTTTTAAAGAGAAAATAAAATAACTCATCAATCTACAAATAAGGAAAGAGATCTAATCTCTTTCTTTAATCTTTTGTAGATCTTTTACAAGAGAGATATTTTAATTTTAATTCTCTTTAAAAAATTATTTCTTCCACATAATAAAAACTAAAATTAAAATCCTTTTAATTTAATTTGGCCCCACTAGCTTGGGTTCAAGCTAGGCCACCCAATAATATACCTAGGCCGGCCCTAGCTTGGTTCCCAAGCTAGCTTGGCCGGCCCCTTATTAGTGGGTATAGAAGGTGGGTATAGGTGGGTATAGAACTTCTACAAATAAGAGGCTACGATAGGGACCGAGAGGAGGAATTGGTTTTGGTCTCCCGATAAAATTAAGCATCCCGTGTTCGCCCCGAACACACAACTTAATTTTATCAATGATAATTCATTCCACTAGAGAATTATCATTGAACTACCGCACCAATCCCAAATTACATTTTTGGGCTCCTTCTTATTATGAGTGTGTTAGTCTCCCTGTGTTTAAGATATCGAATGTCCACTAATTAAGTGAGTTACTGACAACTCATTTAATTAATGTCTAAGTCCAAGAGTAGTACCACTCAACCTTATCGTCATGTCGGACTAAGTCCACCTGCAGGGTTTAACATGACAATCCTTATGAGCTCCTCTTGGGGACATTATCAACCTAGTATCTCTAGGACACAGTTTCCTTCTATAATCAACAACACACACTATAAGTGATATCATTTCCCAATTTACCGGGCTTATTGATTTATCGAACTAAATCTCACCCATTGATAAATTAAAGAAATAAATATCAAATATATGTGCTTGTTATTATATTAGGATTAAGAGCACACATTTCCATAATAACTGAGGTCTTTATTCTTTTATAAAGTCAGTATAAAAGGA
Organism: Zingiber officinale; assembly: GCF_018446385.1. Lineage (NCBI taxonomy): Eukaryota > Viridiplantae > Streptophyta > Magnoliopsida > Zingiberales > Zingiberaceae > Zingiber > Zingiber officinale. Next base: position 29,693,078 of record NC_055986.1, on the reverse strand, counting down.
ACGACCTCAAATGGTCCTACTCAATACACTCTAAGTGTACTAGTGTAATCATATAGTTAAAATAAACTAATACCTAATTACACTACGACCTTCCAATGGTTTGTTCCTTTCCATCTTGGTCGTGAGCTACTGTTTATAATTTATAAGGAACCGATAACATGATCTTCTGTATGTGACACCACACACCATGTTATCTACAATATAAATTAATTGAGCAACTACATTTATCATAAATGTAGACATTTGACCAATGCGATTCTTATTTCTAGATTAATGTTTATACCAAAAGCTAGGCTTTTAGTATACACTCTAACAGTTTGTTCCTTTCCATTTTGGTCGTGAGCTACTGTTTATAATTTATAAGGTATTGATAACATCATCTTCTGTATGTGGCACCACATACTATGTTATTTACAATATAAATTAATTGAACAACTACAACTAAATGTAGACAATTTGACCAAATTGTGATTCTTTATTCAAAATAAATGTTTACAAAAGCTTAGGCTTTCAGTATACACTCTAATAATCTCCCACTTATACTAATGACTAAGCTGCCATATCTTCTGCCATACATCTGATTCCCATTCCCTCCACATGCCGATCGAAAGCTTTAGCTGGAAGGGCCTTAGTGAAAGGATCTGCCAGGTTATCTGCTGATGCAATCTTGGCGATGACAACTTCTCCTCGCTTCATGATATCTCGTATCAGGTGGTACTTGCGCTCTATATGTTTACTTGCCTTATGGGCTCGTGGTTCCTTCGAGTTTGCAACTGCACCGCTATTATCACAATAAATTGTGATGATTTTGGGCAAACCAGGAATCACATCTAAGTCCATTAGAAAGTTCCTGAGCCATACTGCTTCTTTAGCTGCCTCAGAGGCTGCTACATACTCAGCTTCCATGGTTGAGTCTGAAACGCACTTCTGCTTAACACTCCTCCATGCAATGGCTCCACCTCCTAAAGTAAACACATAGCCTGATGTAGAATTACTGTTGTCCCTATCTGATTGGAAATCTGAATCCGTGTAACCCACAGGGAGCAAATCGTCTGCTTGGTAAACTAGCATATAATCTCTAGTCCTTCTCAGGTACTTTAATATATGCTTTACCGCAGTCCAATGTCCTTGTCCAGGGTTACTCTGATATCTGCTAACCATGCCTACGGCAAAACAGATATCAGGTCTTGTACATAGCATTGCATACATTAAGCTTCCTACAACCGAAGCATAAGGAATTGCTTTCATGTCCTCTATCTCCTTTGATGTCTTTGGAGACATCTCTTTTGATAGAGCTACTCCATGCCTAAAAGGTAAGAAACCTTTCTTGGAATTCTGCATGCTAAAACGAGCAAGGATTGTATCTATATATGAAGCTTGGGACAAACACAACATTCTTTTCTTGCGATCCCTTATAACTTTGATCCCAAGAATGTGTGCACAATCTCCTAAGTCCTTTATATCAAATTGTTTGGATAACCATACCCTTACGTCCGATAATACCTTGACATTGTTGCCAATTAACAAAATATCATCTACGTATAGTACAAGAAATACCACCACGTTTCCGTTACACTTCTTGTATACACAAGACTCATCAGGACACTGAATAAATCCATATGACTGGATTACTTCATTAAACCGGATGTTCCAAGACCTTGAAGCTTGCTTCAGTCCATAAATGGACCGATTGAGCTTGCACACTAGATGCTCTTTGTCTTTTTCAATAAACCCTTCTGGTTGCTTCATATGGATGTTCTCTTCAAGACTTCCATTAAGGAAAGCTGTCTTGACATCCATTTGCCAAATCTCATAATCCATATGAGCAGCAATGGATAAGAGTATCCGGATAGACTTATGCATGGCTACCGGTGAAAAGGTCTCATAATCGATTCCCTTTTTCTGAGTGTACCCTTTCGCAACAAGCCTAGCTTTGAAGGTTTCTACCTTCCCGTCTGTCCCTCTTTTCCTTTTGTAGATCCACTTGCATCCAACGGCTTTTACACCATCAGATGGTTCTACGAGTTCCCAGACCTTATTAGAGTACATAGACTCTATTTCAGAATTCATTGCCTTTAGCCAAGATGCTGCATCTATATCTTGGAGTGCTTCGTCATATGTTCGGGGATCAGGTTCATGTTTACCTGGGATCAAGTCCGAAGACTCTCCCAAAAATATGAATCTATCAGACTGCCTAATAACCCTCCCACTACGACGAGGCACAGTCTGTGGTTGTGTATCTTGTGTGACACGTGTTGCAGTCTCTTGTGGTACTTCATCTTGTACTGTTGGTACTAAGGTAGACGTGTCCTCTCTAAGTTCTTCTAAAACAACTTTGCTACTGGGCTTGTGATCCATTATATAGTCTTCTTCTAAAAACTGGGCATTGGTGCTAATAATGACCTTCTGATCTTTAGGACTATAAAATAAACCACCTTTCGTTCCTTTGGGATACCCCACAAACACACGAACTTCTGTACGAGATTCTAACTTATCAGCATCTGGTTTCAACACATGTGCTGGACTACCCCAAATCTGAAAATGTCTTAGACTGGGCTTTCGCCCATTCCACAATTCTGTGGGAGTAGAAGAAACTGATTTAGAAGGTACTAAGTTCAGAATGTACGCTGCTGTTTCCAGAGCGTATCCCCAAAACGAATTTGGTAATTCTGAATAACTCATCATCGATCTAACCATCTCCATAAGAGTCCTATTCTTTCGTTCTGCCACACCATTCTGTTGGGGTGTACCAGGTGCGGACAGTTGGGATTGAATCCCGGCCTCTGATAAGTAATTCCTAAACTCTCCTAAGAGGTATTCGCCACCACGATCAGACCGTAGTGTCTTGATATTTTTACCTAATCGTTTCTCCACATCAGCCTTGTACTCTTTGAACTTATCAAAGCACTCGGACTTGCGGCGCATTAGGTAAATGTATCCGTATCTTGAATAATCGTCTATAAAAGAGACAAAATATTCAAAACCTCCTCTTCACTGGACAGACATAGGACCACACAAATCAGAATGAACCAATTCTAACACTTCTTTGGCTCTATACCCCTTAGCCTTGAAAGGTCTCTTGGTCATTTTACCTTCCAAGCAAGATTCACAAGTTGAAAAATTTTCCAACTCTAATGAACTCAAGAGTCCATCGGCTATAAGCCTCTGAATCCTACTTAAGTTAATATGACCAAGCCTTAGATGCCAAAGATATGCTTGGTTCATTTCCAAAGGTTCTTTTCTCTTATTAGAGTTAGAAGATGAGTTATAAATTTTCTTATTTTTCTTTGTGGAAGAAATTGAATTTAAAGTATACAAATTGCCAACTAATGCACCAGAACAGATAATCACTTTATTTCTTTTAATCATTACATCATTACTAAAAGAAACTGAATATCCATCCAAAAATAGTTTAGAAACTGAAATTAAATTCTTTCTAAAACTGGGTACATAAAGATAATTTCTTAAAATCAAATTTCTATTTCTATTAAAAGATAAGTAGACATCTCCCACTACAACAGCCGCCACCTTAGTAGCATTGCCTATGTAGACGGTAATCTCTCTTTCAGATAGTCGTCGGGTTTCTTGGAACCCCTGCAAGGAATTGCAGACATGATCAGTGGCTCCCGTATCTACACACCAGGTGCTGGTAGATAACACCGCTAAACATGTTTCAACAACTAGAGCATGAGATATACCTTTGTTGTTCTGATTCCTACGAGGACAGTCCGCTTCCAATGCCCTGACTGCTTGCAGATGAAGCACTTGCCCTTCGGCTTCTTCATTCCAACTTTAGGTCCTGTACTCTGAGATTTATTCACTTTCTTTGCTGAACCAACTTGTTTCTTCTTCTTCTTTCCTTTCGGTTTAGAAGTAGAACCATTTTCAGCATAGTGAATATGAGAATTGTGACGAAACAAACCTTCTGTTGCCTGAAGTTCTGTCAGTAGTTCCGCCAATGAATATACCCTTTTGTTCATATTGTAATTTAGGCGGAATTGCTCAAAACTTCTAGGTAGTGTTTGGAGGATCATATCGATCTAGGTTTCCCCATCAATTTCTCCTCCAAGGATCTGTATTTCGTTCAGATAAGCCATCATCTTTATGATATGATCTCTCACAGGAGTACCCTCTTGCATGGTGGCTGTCATTATCTTTCTCATGGCTTCTTGTCTAGAAGCCCGATCCTGATGACCAAAGAGTTCTTTGAGATTGTTCATAATATCATAAGCTGTTGGTAAATCTTGATGTTGATGTTGCAAGACATTTGACATTGAAGCCAAAATGTAACACCGCGCCATCTCATCTGCCTTTACCCATCTCTTATGATATTCAATCTCCTCTTGGGTAGATTCACCAGTGGGTGCATCAGGACAAGGTTCAGTCAGTACAAACTTATAGCTTTCAGCAGTAAGAACAATGTCCAGGTTCCTTTTCCAATCTATGTAGTTAGGACTAGTAAGTCTATTCTGTTGTAGTATGATAGACAGTGGGTTGAAAGTCATCTTAAGAATCACAAATAACTTTTGGTCAGAACTCTAAATTTAGAATAATATTGATTCCTCAAACAATACTATTATAAATTAACCAACACCTCAAAATACCGCGAATGTTGTATGCCACGATAGTGTGGACGTATACAAATTCAACATTTGTAAAAGGAGGGTTTTAACCCATTAATTTTACTATCTTGTCAACCTAACTTTTTGACAAATAAAATTAATAGTTGGTATCCTTTGGTCACACAAATAATAGCAGTGACTCAGATGGGGAGGATACTATTAGATGTGCCTAAGTGTATACCATTACTTGACACTAAGTCCATTAATAAGATTGTGCCCCTTCCGATGGAGAAGATCACATGCTCTTAATTAATTTCCTATTGTCATCCTAAATGGAAGTTTGTTCTAGTAATCCACAAACAAGCTCATCCGATATGGAGGAAGGCATTCAGAGCCAACACGCAAGCTTGTTTGCATCACTTACAAACCAGTAATGGAGACCGTGGAATTTATTTAAAATCCCTCTCCCACTTAGTTATTTATAAATGAGGAATTTTAACTATGCTAGCCTACTAAACATGTATACTAACATACACACACAGCACAATATAAAAATAATAAATAGAAAATCTAATTTTCAACTATTATGACTTTTTTCTTTGGTTGTCCACCGTGTGTTGTCATCCCAAGCTGCTGCCATATTTGGCCACCGCTACCGGGTCTATCTGTCGCATCCATCTTGCTTCTTGTTCCGCTGCGCCTCTGGTCCTTAAAAGGTTCCACACCTTGCAAAATTCGATCCGCGACACAAATAGAATTTTACATTTTTTCGATCCTATATTCCTCGAAGGAATGTACATGTAAACTAGATCGAATCATAAAATAAAAATTTACATCCATCGATCCTATATTCCATAAAAGGAATGTACATGTAACTAGATCAAAAATAAAATCCTAATAAAAACTAAATACAGCTCCTGCTGTATTTTATAATACAATCATGCACACACATATAATTTCCCTTGACATGTCCAAGGGTCCAATCACACACATAAAAACTCTAAGCCATAATAGTTGGATCCTGCATCCACAAAGTTAGCACATCCTACTATTAACCTGCCTAAATTATGTATGACATGTGCATAATTAAACTAATACCAAATACACAGAGGCAAAAACCCTAGCTCTGATACCAATTGTTGGTTGCTACTTGGAAAACCTAATGGTTCTACTGTACAAAAATTTTGTACAAAGGTCTGAACCTTTTCCTAGCTACCATGTGTTCTTTTAAATTAAACTTGGATCGCCTGCGGAACTTAACACGTTTGATCCAAGTTTAATCTATTTGTTCTTTTAGGTTTTGAATTTGATCTCCTACGGAACTTAACACGTTCGATCCAAATCACCTGAGTTATTAATTCCATTAAATATTAATTTCCATAATTGGTTCCTAGTACTGACGTGGTGAGGCACATGACCTTCTTGGATATGGGAGCAACCACCACCGACTAGACAAAACCTTTTAAGGAAAGCTAATATTTAATTTCCTAAAATAACTTTAGGTTAACCGAAAGGAACAATCGAATCACAAGGAAAAGAAAAAACAAAGAACACAACATCGAAAACAAATTCGAAATACTAGAATCGCATGCCTCTTGTATTTGATATTTATTTCCAAAAATAACTAGTATGATGCGGAAAGAAAAAATACTAGTTATACCTTTTAGAAAGACCTCTTGATCTTCTACCATATTCCTCTTCTAACCTCGGACGTTGTGTGGGCAACGATCTTCTGAGATGAGAAACCACCAAAGCACCTTCTTCTCCTCCTTGTAAGATTCGGCCAACTCAAGTGCACCTCCAAGGATGAAGAGAAAACACCACCAATGCTCCAAGGGATATAAGCTTTCTCTCCTTCTTCTCCAAGCTTGTATCCGACCACAACTTGATCTCCAAAAGGAAGACGAGGTTTGGCCACAACAAGGAGAAGAGAAAGCTTGAAGGGGCCGGCCACACCAAGGAAGAAAAGAGGGAGAAGAATAATAGAAGTTGTGTCTCATGAAGGCACCCCAACCCCCTCTTTTATATTCCTTAGCCTTGGCAAATAAGGAAATTTAATTATAATAAAATTTCCTTAACTTTCCTTGACATGAATTAATTGGGAAGAATTAAATAAAACTTCCTCTTTATCCATACAATGGCCGGCCACAATCAAAAAGACAAATTAGGAGAGTTTCAATCAACAAATTAAAACTTCCTAATTTGTTTCCGAAAATTTTAAAAAATAAAATTTCTCTTCAAAAATCCCTTCATGGTTGATAAAAAAAATTTCTATAATTTTATTTTTCAACATGTGGATAATTTACAAAAAAGAAAATAAAACATCCTTTTAATCTACAAATAAGGAAAGAGATTTAATCTCTTCTTAATCTTTTGTAGAAACATATAAAAAAGATATTTTAATTTTTAATCTCTCTTTTAAATTATATCTTCCACATAAGAAAAAATTAAAATTAAAATTATTTTAAATTTCATTAGGGTCGGCCCCCTTTAGCTTGGGTTCAAGCTAGGGCCGGCCACCCATAAACCATGCTTAGGCCGGCCCTAACTTGATCCCCAAGCTAGCTTGGCCGACCCCCTTTAGGTGGGTATAGAAGGTGGGTATAGGTGGGTATAGAAGGTGGGTATAGTACTCTATAATTAAGAGGCTATGATAGGGACCGAGAGGAGGAATTGGTTTTGGTTTTCCGATAAAATTAAGCATCCCGTGTTCGCCTTGAACACACAACTTAATTTTATCAATAATAATTCATTCCACTAGAGAACTATTATTGAACTACCGCACCAATCCCTAATTACATTTTTGGGCTCCTTCTTATTATGAGTGTGTTAGTCTCCTTGTGTTTAAGATGTCAAATGTCCACTAATTAAGTGAGTTACTGACAACTCATTTAATTAATATCTTTATCCAAGAATAATACCACTCAACCTTATCGTCATGTCGGACTAAGTCCACCTGCAGGGTTTAACATGACAATCTTTATGAGCTCATCTTGGGGACATTATCAATCTAGATTACTAGGACATAGTTTCCTTCTATAATCAACAACACACACTATAAGTGATATCATTTCCCAACTTATCGGGCTTATTGATTCATCGAACTAAATCTCACCCATTGATAAATTAAAGAAATAAATATCAAATATATGTGCTTGTTATTATATTAGGATTAAGAGCACACATTTCCATAATAACTGAGGTATTTGTTTTTTTATAAAGTCAGTATAAAAGAAACGACCTCTAATGGTCATACTCAATACACTCTAAGTGTACTAGTGTAATTATATAGTCAAGATAAACTAATTCCTAATTACACTATGACCTTCCAATGGTTTGTTCCTTTCCATTTTGGTCGTGAGCTACTGTTTATAATTTATAAGGTATTGATAACATCATCTTCTGTATGTGACACCACATACTATGTTATCTACAATATAGATTAATTGAACAACTACAACTAAATGTAGACAATTTGACCAAATTGTGATTCTTTATTCAAAATAAATGTTTACAAAAGCTTAGGCTTTCAGTATACACTCTAACAGGAAGCTCAAGGCGCCTTGAACAGGTGGTTTAAGGCGCCTTAGACAGTGATGAAGGTGCCTTGAAATGGATAAAAGGCAGCGGTTAAAGCTTCATCACAGAGTTATTTCTGGGATAAAACTTAGGGATTCAAGGCGCCTTGGAGCCTGATGGAGGCGCCTTGAACACCATTTATAAGAGGGTCTCGACCAGCAACTCTTAACAATGAATTCCAAGTGATCCCTTTGCAACTAGCTGCTAACAAGATGACCCGGAAGTGCTGCGACTTGACACTGACAACCCGGAGCTCCGAAATCTTCAGATTACTATACTGTTGTCAGTATAATTGTCTTTTTTCAATTGTACTTAATTGTAATACTTGTACTCTATTCAAACTTATAGTTGCTGCCCACGGAAAGTGATCAAGGATCGTGGGCCTTCGAGTAGGAGTCGTCACAGGCTCCGAACGAAGTAAATTCCTTCGCGTATGTGTGCTTGTTCTTATTTTCCGCTGCTTATTACTCTATTAGTTTTTCGTACGATTTACAAATTCGAAAAGCGAAATAGCCACGAGCGCTATTCACCCCCCCTCTAGCGCGTCTCGATCCAACAACATGTTCTTGTCATATCATGAAGCATATCATGTTCTTGCCATATCATGAAGCATGTCATGTTCTTGTCATATCATGAAGCATATCATGTTCTTGTCATAAAATGAAGAATATCATGTTCTTGTCATAAAATGAAACATATCACAAAGCATAACATAGAGAGTCATTATCATGCATGGTTAAGGTTTTGAACTTTCCATAATTCTGAATCCACATCTTGGCCGAAACTTGCATGAAGATCACATACCATAAGGAATCATAAACAAACATAGTTTAGATTTAAAGACTTTCTTAAATCTATTTGTTCCTTCTTGGCCGAAACCCTAAGAGCATGGTTTTAGGGTTTTTGGAAACTTTAAAACATGGAAAACATCTTATTAACATCACCTAACTTATTAAGCATCATAAGAAAATACATAAGCAAACCTAAATAGAGTTTAAACTTTCCTAAGCCCTTAATCTCTTCTTGGCCGAAACCTATGAGCATGATTTCTAGGTTTTCAAGCAACATAAAACATGAATAACACTCGTAAACTACTTGTACCACAGGTGAGGGAGATACTTACCTCCTCTTGCTCGGGTTTACTAAGAGAATACCCTTGGTGAAGAAGAAGGAAGAAACCCTTTTCGCTTCTAGAATTCCCTTTTCCTTATTTTCTTTTCTTGTAATGAGAAGTATTCTTCAAGAGCTTCCTTTTGTGAAGTTTTCTTAGGGAGAAAGCCCTTAACTTGAATTCGACAATGAGAGAAACAAGGAGCTTGGATTTTCGGTGAAGGAAGGAGAAGGAGGAAGAAGGAAAAGAATAATTTTTCTTTCCCTTTCTTCTATTTATTCTCCATGAAAGAGAGAAGAGAAAATACCTTTTTATTCTTCCTTTCATTTATTCTAAATGAAGGGAGAAGGGAAAATGAACTCTTCCTGCTAAATGAAAGGGGAGAAAGAAAAGATAAACTTTTCTTCTAAGTGAAGGAAGAAAGGTGTCCCTTCACCATCCCTACTCTTAACTACAATTCCCTTTTCCTTCTTACCAATGCTTTCTCTTGGCCTATTGGTTATCCCATACTACTTAAAACTTTGCCACTTGTTAAGAGGTTCAAGGTTCAAGCCTTGACCATTCTTTTTTTTTTTTTTTCTATTTTCTTTTTTTTGGTTCCATTTTCTCTTATTCTTAAAAGAAATTCATATGAAATTGCTGGGCGTTACAATCTTGGTGTCCAAGAAAGGAGCCGGTCCAATGCTTGGTGACCAAGCAAGGGCCGCCCACATCATCCTCTATGGGGGCCGACCCTTTTGCTTGGTGACCAAGCAAGTAGGGGTTGGCCATGATTAATTCAAATAGGAGGGGTGTTTTGAATTTTTAAAATCTTCTCTTTGTAGAAAACTACAAGTTTTAAAAGAGAGTTTTTAAAATATAAAACTTTCCTTATTTGAATTAGGACACATGGTTTAAAAGAAAGTTTAAAAGTTTTAAAAATTTCCTTTTTTAACCATCCTCATGGTTTTAAGAAAAAAAGGAGTTTTAAATTCGAAAATTTTCTAACCATGTTAAAAAATAAAATTTTATAAGAGAAGTTTTAAATTTTAAAATATGATTTTAATTTTTAAAACTTTCATTTTTAATATCCACAATAGGAAAGAGAACTTGTAAAATTTTATAAGAGGATTTCTTCTTTTATAAAATTTTATAATAATTATTTCTCCTCATGGTGATGTGGCTAGCCACCCTTGCTTGATGCCCAAGCAAGGGGCCAGCCATTAAAAGGATCTAATCAATCCATGATTGATGATTGATTCAATCAAGAGGAAAGAAAAGGAAAAATAAAAGGGAAAAGGAAAAACTAGAGGAAGATTTTAATTTTTGTAAAAAGTCTTCCCTTATTTGGCTTGAGCAAGTAATATAAAAGAAGGGGAGGAGAGGTCTCATGAGAACACAATTCTTATTCTCTTGTTGGTGATCTCTTTGGTGGCCGGCCCTCTCTCTCTCCCTTCTCCCTTTGCTCTCTTTTGCTCCTTGGTGGTGGTGGCCGTATACTAGAAGGAGGAGAAGCTCTTTTGGGTGGTGTTCATCTTGGAGGATCGTCGCCCACACGACGTCTAAGGCGAGGTGAGGAATACGGCAGAAGATCTTGAGGTCATTAACTTGCAAAGAAAAGGTATAACTAGTAATTTTCTTCCGCATCATGCTAGTTATTTTTCTTTGTTAGAATTCCAAACACAAGAGATATTAGATTCTAGTTTTCCGGATTTGCTATTCGAATTTATGTTTTTTTGTTTTTTGAATTTGTGATTCGATTGTTCCTTTTGATTAAACCTAGAGTTATATAAGGAAATTAAATATTAGCTTTCCTTAAAAGACTTTGTCTAGGAAGTGGTGGTTGCTCCCATATCCAAGAAGGCCTTGTGCCTTGCCATGTTTAACCTGGAATCCAATTTTGGAAATTAATATTTAATTGAATTTATAACGTAGGTGGATTTGTATAAATAGTGTTAAGTTCCGTTTGCGATCCAAGTCTAAACCATTAAGAACAGATAAGTTAAATTTGGAATCAATAATGTTAAGTTCCGTTTGCGATTCCTAATTTAACTTCTAAAGAACACAATAGGTTATTTAGGAAAGGTTCGACACTTGTATAAAATTTTTGTACAGTGGAACTGGTACGATCTTCCTAGGATTAACCAACAATTGGTATCAGAGCTAGGGTTTGCCTCTGTGTTTTGGTTTTCAAATTAATTATGCATATATCATATATAATTTAGGCAGGATAATAGTAGGATGTGCTAACTTTGTGGTTGCAGGCTCCACCTATTATGGCATATAGATATTGTGTGTGACTGGACCCTTGGACATGTCAAGGGCATTATTTTGTGTGCATGATTGTATGCATCAAATATAGCAGGAGCTATATTATTTTTAGAATTTTATTTTTGTTCGATCTAGAATACATGTATATTCCTTTATGGAATATAGGATCGATATATGTAAAATTCTATATTTGTCACGGATCGTATCCTTACAAGACGTGGTGCTATTGGAGGACCAGAGACGTAGTGGAATAAGAAGCAAGATAGATGCGACAACTCGACCCGATGGCAGTGGCTAAAGATGGCAGCAGTTAGGGTTGGAGCACACGAAGGACAGTGATGAAAATGACATAATAGTTGGAAAATTAATTTCCAAATTTATTGCTTTTATTTACTGTGTGTGTGTGCATGTGTTATATGCTAGCATAGGTTAAAATTTCTCATCTTAAATAACTAAGTGGGAGAGAGATTTTTTAAATAAATTCCACGGTCTCTATTACTGGTTTGTAAGTGATGCAACAAGCTTGCGTGTTGGCTTTGAGTGCCTCCCTCCACAATGGATGGGGTTTATTGTGGATCACTAGATCAAACTTCCTTTATGGATGGTTATAGGAAATTATTTAGGAGCGTGTGATCTTTTCCAACTGAAGGGGCACAATCCTATTTAATGGACTAAGTATCAAGTAATGGTATACACTTAGACGCATTCAATAGTATCCTCCCCAACGGAGTCACTATTATTGTTTTGTGTGACCAAAGGAAAACCAACTATTAATTTTATTTGTCATAAAGTTAGGATGACAAGATAATAAAATTAATGGGTCACACCCTCCTCTTACAAATGTTGAATTTGTATACGTCCACACTAACGTGACATGCAATATTCATTGTGTTTTGAGGTGTTGGTAAATTTGAAATAGTATTGTTTGAGGAATCAATATTATTCTAAATTTAGAGTCCTGACCAAAGTTTATTTTGTGATTCTTAGGATGTCTTTCAACCCACTAGTCATTATATTGAAAGAGAACAGACTCACTGGTCCCAATTATATAGATTGGAAAAGAAACCTGGATATTGTCTTAACTGCCGAAAGATATAAGTTTGTACTGTCAGAGGTATGCCCAGAAACACCTAACAATGATTCTACCCCAGAGGAGATTGAGTATCATAAGAATTGGGTAAAGGTAGATGAGATGGCGCGGTGTTACATTTTGACTTCAATGTCAAATGTATTGCAACATCAGCATCATGACTTACCAACGACTTATGATATAATGAATAATCTCAAAAAACTCTTTAGGCACCAGAGTCGGACTGCTAGGTAAGAGGCAATGAGAAAGTTAATGACAGCCACCATGTCAGAGGGAACACCCGTAAGGGATCATATCCTCAAAATGATGACTTATCTGAATGAAATATAAGTCCTTGGAGGTGATATCGATGGGGAAACCCAGGTCGATATAATTCTCCAAATGCTACCCAGAAGTTTTGAGCAGTTCTTCCTAAACTATAACATGAATAAAAGGGAGTATACGTTGGCGGAACTTCTAACAGAACTACAGGCAGCAGAAGGAATATTTCATCACAGTTCTCAGATTCACTATGCTGAAAATGGTTCTACTTCTAAGTCGAAAGGCAAGAAGAAGAAGAAATAGGTCTTTTCAGTAAAGAAGATGAATAAACCTCAGGGTACAAGACAAAAAGCTGGAATGAAGAAGCCGAAGGGCAAGTGCTTCATCTGCAAGCAGTCAGGACATTGGAAGACGGACTGTCCTCGTAGGAATTAGAACAATAAAGGTATATCTCATGCTCTAGTAGTTGAAACATGTTTAGCGGTGTTATCTACCAGCACCTGGTGTGTAGATACGGGAGCCACTGATCATGCCTGCAATTCTTTGCAGGGGTTCCAGGAAACCCGATGACTATTTGAAGGAGAGATAACCGTCTACATGGGCAATGCTATTAATGTGGCAGTTGTTGCAATGGGAGACGTCTACTTATCTTTTGATAGGAATAGAAGTTTAATTTTAAGAAATTATCTTTATGTACTCAGTTTTAAAAAGAATTTAATTTCAGTTTCTAAACTGTATTTGGATGGATATTCTGTTTCTTTTAGTAATAATGTGGTTATAAAGAGAAATAAGGTGATTATCTGTTCTGGTGCATTGGTTGACAATTTATATACTTTAAATCTAATTTCTCCCACAATGCAAAATATAGAAATTAATAACACATTTTCTAACTCTAATAAGAGAAAAGAACCTTCGGAAATGAACCAAACGTATCTTTGGCATCTAAGGCTTGGTCATATTAACTTAAGTAGGATTCAAAGGCTTATAGCCGATGGACTCTTGGGTTCATTAGAGTTGGAAAACTTTCCAGCCTATGAATCTTGCTTGGAAGGTAAAATGACCAAGAGACCTTTTAAGGCCAAGGGGTATAGAGCTAAAGATGCGTTAGAACTGGTTCGTTCTAATTTATGTGGTCCTATGTCTATCCAGGCAAGAGGTGGTTATGAATACTTTGTCTCCTTTATAGACGATTATTCATGATACGAATATATTTACCTGATGCGCCGCAAGTCTGAATGCTTTGATAAGTTCAAAGAATATAGGGCTGATGTGGAGAAACGTCTTGGTAAAAGTATCAAGACACTACGGTCTGACCGTGGTGGCGAATACCTCTTTGGAGAATTTAGGAATTACTTATCAGAAGTCGGGATCCAATCCTAATTGTCTGCACCTGGTACACCCCAACAGAATGGTGTGGCAGAACGAAGGAATAGGACTCTTATGGAAATGGTTAGATCGATGATGAGTTATTCAGAATTTCTAAATTTGTTTTGGGGATATGCTCTGGAAACAGCAGTGTACATTCTGAATATGGTACCTTCTAAAATAGTTCCTTATACTCCCATGGAATTATGGAATGGGTGTAAGCCTAGTCTAAATCATATCCGGATATGGGGTAGTCCAGCACATGTGCTGAAAGGAGATACTGACAAGTTGGAATCACGTACAGAAGTGTGTCTATTTATGGGATATCCTAAGGGAACGAAAGGTGGTTTGTTTTACAATCCTAAAAATCAGAAGATCATTGTTAGCACCAATGCTCGATTTTTAGAAGAAGATTATGTAATAAACCATAAGCCCATGATTGAAATTATTCTAGAAGAAATAAGAGAGGACACGTCTACTTTAATACCAATAGTACAAGATGAAGTATCACAAGAAACTGCAACACGTGACATACATGATACACAACCAGAGACAATGCCTCGTCATAGTGGGAGGGTTGTAAGGCAACCCGAAAGATTCATGTTTTTGGGTGAGTCTTCGGACTTGATCCCAGGTAAACATGAACCTGACCCCCGTCATATGACGAAGCACTCCAAGATATAGATGCAGCAGATTGGCAAAAAGCGATGAATTCTGAAATAGAATCCATGTATTCTAATAAGGTCTGGGAGCTTGTAGAACCATCATATGGTGTAAAAGTCGTTGGATGCAAGTGGATCTACAAAAGGAAAAGAGGGACAGACGGGAAGGTAGAAACCTTCAAGGCAAGGCTTGTTGCGAAAGGGTATACTCAGAAAGAGGGAATCGATTATGAGGAAACTTTTTCGCCGGTAGCTATGCTAAAGTCTATTCGGATACTCTTATCCATTGCTGCTCATATGGATTATGAGATTTGGCAAATGGATGTGAAGACAGCTTTCCTTAATGGAAGTCTTGAAGAAAACATCCATATGAAGCAACCAGAAGGGTTCATTGAAAAGGGCAAAGAGCATCTAGTATGCAAGCTGAATCGGTCCATTTATGGACTGAAGCAAGCTTCAAGATCTTGGAACATCCGGTTTAACGAAGTAATCCAGTCATATGGATTTATTTAGTGTCCGGATGAGTCTTGTGTATACAAGAAGTGTAACAGAAATATGGTGGTATTTCTTGTACTATACGCAGATGATATTTTGTTAATTGGCAACAATGTCAAAGTTTTATCGGACGTAAGGGTATGGTTATCCAAACAATTTGATATGAAGGACTTAGGAGAATGTGCATACATTCTTGGGATCAAAGTCATAAGAGATTGCAAGAAAAGGATGTTGTGCCTATCCCAAGCTTCATATATAGATATAATCCTTGCTCGTTTTAGCATGCAGAACTCCAAGAAAGGTTTCTTACCTTTTAGACATGGAGTATCCTTATCTAAAGAGATGTCTCCGAAGACATCAAAGGAGATAGAGGAAATGAAGGCAGTTCCTTATGCTTCGGCTATAGGAAGCCTAATGTATGCAATGCTGTATACAAGACCGGATATCTGCTTTGCCATGGGCATGGTTAGCAGATATCAAAGTAGTCCTGGACAGGGACATTGGATTGTTGTAAAACATATATTGAAGTACCTGAGATGGACTCGAGATTATATGATAGTTTACCAAGCAGATGATTTGCTCCTTGTGGGTTACACGGATTCAGATTTTCAATCAGATAGGGATAATAGTAAATCTACATCAGGCTATGTGTTTACTTTAGGAGGTGGAGACATTGCATGGAGGAGTGTTAAACAAAAATGTGTTTCAGACTCAACCATGGAAGCTGAGTATGTGGCAGCTTCTGAGGCAACCAAAGAAGCTGTATGGCTCAGGAACTTTCTAATGGACTTAGATGTGATTCCTGGTTTGCCCAAAATCATCACAATTTATTGTGATAATAGCGGTGCACTTGCAAACTCGAAGGAACCACGAGCCCATAAGGCGAGTAAACATATAGAGCACAAGTACCACCTGATACGAGACATCGTCAAGCGAGGAGAAGTTGTCGTCACCAAGATTGCATCAGCAGATAACCTGACAGATCCTTTCACTAAGACCCTTCCAGCGAAAGCTTTTGATCGACATATGGAGGGGATGAGAATCAGATGTATGACAGTAAATATAGCAGCTTAGTCTTTTAGTATAAGTGGGAGATTATTAGAGTGTATACTAAAAGCCTAGCTTTTGTAAATATTTATTTTTGAAATAAAAGAATCACATTGATCAAATGTCTACATTTTATTTGTTAAGTGTAGTTATTCAATTAATTTATATTGTAGATAATATGGTGTGTGGTGTCACACACAGAAGATCATGTTATCAGTTCCTTATAAATTATAAACAGTTGCTCATAACTAAGATGGAAAGGAACAAATCATTGGAATAGTCGTAGTGTAATTAGGTATTAGTTTATCTTGACTAATAAATTACACTAGTACACTCTAAGTGTATTGAGTAGGACCATTTTGTTGGTTAGTCCTAAGAAAACGTATCGGTTCTACTGTATAAAAATTTTGTATAAGTGTTGAACCTTTTCTTAAATAACCTATTGTGTTCTTTAGAAGTTAAATTAGGAATCGCAGACGAAACTTAACATTATTGATTCCAAATTTAACTTATCTGTTCTTGATGGTTAGATTTGGATCGCAAGCGGAACTTAACACTATTGATCCAAATCCACCTATGTTATTAATTCCAATAAATATTAATTTCTAAAATTGGCTTCCAGGACTGCATGGCGAGGCACATGGCCTTCTTGGATATGGGAGCAACCACCACCGCCTAGACAAAGCCTTTTAAGGAAAGCTAATATTTAATTTCCTTAAATAACTCTAGGTTTAACCAAAAAGAACAATCAAATCACAAATTCAAAAAATTAAAAAAACACAAACATGAATTACTAATTCGAAAAACTAGATCTAATGCCTCTTGTGTTTGGAATTCTTACAAAGAAAAATAACTAGCATGATACAGAAAACAGTTGCTAATTATACCTTCTCTTTGTATGCTAATGACCTTGAGATCTTCTACCGTATTCCTCGCCTTGCCTTGGATGTCGTGTGGGCGACGATCCTCCAAGATGAGCACCACCTAAAAACTTTCTTCCTCTTCCTCTAAAATCCGGCCACCGCCACCACCAAGGAAAAGAGAGCAAAGGGAAAAGAAGAAGGGAGAGGGAGGGCCAACCACCAAGAGAAACTCCACCAAAAGAATAAGAATTGATTACTTATGAGGCCTCCTCACCCCTTCTTTTATATTAGTTGCCTAAGGCAAATAAGGGAAGAATTTTTATAAAAATTAAAATCTTCCTCTAGTTTTTCCTTTTCCCTTTTAATTTTTCCTTTTCTTTCTTCTTGATTGAATCAATCACCAAATATTAATTGATGATTTTATTTTAATTTCAATTTGGCCGGCCACCTTGCTTGGGCACCAAGCAAGGGTGGCCGACCCCCTTAAAGAGGAAGGAAATATTATTTTTTTAATAAAATTTTACAAGAAGAAATCTTCTTATAAAATTTTACAAGCTATCTTTCCTAAAGTGGATGTTAAAAAGGAAAGTTTTTTAAAAATTAAAACCATGTTTTAAAATTTAAAACTTCTCTTCAAAAATTTTCTTTTTAACATGAATAGAAAATTTTAATTTTTAAAACTTCTCTTCCTTTTTTCTAAAACCATGAGGATGATTAAAAAAGGAAATATTTAAAACTTTTAAAACTCTCTATTAAAACATGTGGCCTAATTCAAATAAGGAAAGTTTTTAAAATTAAAATCTCTCTTTTAAAACTTATAGTTTTCTACAAAGAGAAGATTTTAAAAATTCAAAACAACCCTTCTTATTTGAATTAATGTGGCCGACCCCTACTTGCTTGGTCACCAAGCAATAGGGCTGGCCCCCATAGAAGAGGATGTGGCCGACCCTTGCTTGGTCACCAAGCATTGAACCGACTCTCTTCTTGGACACCAAGATGAGCTTATATTTAGATGGACTTGAGGTTTTAATGAGGCTACAACAGGGACCTAGAGGAGAAATTGGATTTGGCCTTCCGATGAGCTTGAGTATCCCATATTCGCCCCGAACACACAACTCAAGTTTATCGATAATAACTCATTCCACTAGAGAGTTATTATCGCACTACCGCACCAATCCCAAATTACATTATGGGCTCCTTCTTATCATGAGTATGTTAGTCTCCCTGTGTTTAAGATAACGAATGCCCACTAATTAAGTAAGTTACTGACAACTTACTTAATCAATATCTAGCTCCAAGAGTAGTACCACTCAACTTCATTGTCATGTCATACTAAGTCCACCTGCAGGGTTTAACATGACAATCCTTATGAGCTCCTCTTGGGGATATTCTCAACCTAGATTACTAGGACATAATTTCCTTCTATAATCAACAACACATACTATAAGTAATACCATTTCCCAACTTATCGGGCCTATTGATTTTGTTGGGTTTTTTTCGGGTCGCAAAAACAGCTTTTTGCGTTGCGGAAACCCCGAATCCCATGCCACCGGATCCGTGCGAAGTTATAAAACAAAATTTTCTACGTGTACGAGTTTCTCTAACCTAGATCTACACTAGATCTACAAAGAAAAAGAGTTTACCCTTGATGCGATGCCCTTCGCAAATCCCGCTTGTCCAAGGTTCGCCGGATCTCAAGGTTGTCAACTGTACAACCCTCTATGTGTATCCACACGCACAAATCGATGGAGAGAACCTCTAAAGATGTGCTAGCAAGCTTAGAGGATCAGCAATGGTGGAGGAGAGGGAGAGAAGAAAGGTAGAGAGAAAGAAGAAGGAGGTTACCAAAACCAAATGAAACTCACCATTGAGTTGAATGTGGCCGACCACTTCAAGAAGGCTTTTAAACCTCCATGGGATATCAAGAGTCACAACTCTTGATCTCCCTCATAAGGTGGCACACACATGTGCTATCCTTGATGATGTGGCACATCATCATTAGTCCACTTAATGCCAACTCACAAATGAGGTGGCAATGGTTAAGTCAAACTTGACCTTTCATCTTCCTCTCAAGTCAAGTCAAACTTGACCACTTCTCTCCCATGGTTGATCAAATCTAACCATTGGTTCAAGTCAATTTTAATTTAATGAATCTCTATTCATTGAATTAAATTGGCTCAATGAGTCTAAGTCCAAATTAGACTCATTTAACTCATGAACCAAATTGAGTCCAACTCAATTAGTTTACTTTGGATTACTCTTAATCCAATTTGGTTCATCACATGAACCTAATCCTCTTGATTCATCAAATGAACCTAATATCCATCTAATTTCCCTTTTGTGTGTGACCCTATAGGTTCTTGTAACATTGGCAATGCTCCTAAACCCATTTAGAAGCATAAGTAATGTAACGCCCGCCCTCCCTCTACTCAAAGGGACGGGGCTACTGACTTACTTAACTATTTCAGGATACATACATATTCAAAAATTCTTTCTTATAACATAGAGTAGCGGAAATGTCATAGAGTTATACTGGAATGTAACATAAATACAATGGTTCATGTCAAACATAACAAAACATTATAGCAGGTCTTATTGGTCTCAGCCGAGCCACTGCCACACACACCTCCTTGCCTCTCCTGCAGCTCCCTTAGGTCATCCATCCCTTGCCTTTATCTGTGGTACAAGGAAGTAAGCTATGAGAACACGAGCTCAGTAAGATTCTTTCCTACTCACAAAAATCCGTATCTCAAGCATAATCATACAAGCATATCATCAATGAAAAACAAACATAATCATCAATAGGTGAGCATAGTTTCTTATCATAACATATCCTTATCAAACATGTTTCTAACATATCATAAACAAAGGAATCATATGAGGTAGATCATGAGAAGCATAACATATCATGGAACATAGAAAGAAACATATCGTATATGAATGGGTGCATTATGCAAAATGTCTTTTTAAAACATATGCCATGTCGAGTGCAAGATGTCTTTATACATATCTTTTAATATTTGAACATAATATCATCATCATGAGGGTCCGGCTTGTACCACATACATACATAAATGCGCGCAATCCCTAGGACAGGGTAGCTAGCCCCGAACCTACTAGGGATCTAGACCCGTTCATAGTCCGTCGGTCTAGGGGCGTACTAAGGAGCCCATCCCTTTTTACTAGACCCGTTCATAGTCCGTCGGTCTAGGGGCGCTTATGGAGCCCACCCTTGGTACAAGCCATACAAAGTAAAGTACATGTCATGCATATCATATCATCATAATCGTCATATCCTATCATCATAAGGTTATGCTCTTGTCTTAACATGAAGAGTGCTCTTAATCTCAACTTAAGGGAAGCAACTCTTTGTCATTTTCTTATCATATCATAAGGCATGCATTCTTGGCACATGGCCATCATATAAAACCATTATCATGCTTGGTTCATAAGCTTACATAGATGAGCATGCAACATATTGAAATCATACATGCTTGTGTACATAATCATCATAAGGATCATATCATGCATAATTCATAACATACATAATCAACATGTTACTGATCTTATCATAAATCATGCATACTTAAACCTAAACATATCATAAGGCAAATTCATGGCTTGCTAAGTTTAAGTTTAAAACTTTCTTGAATCCTAAGTCATAGTCATGGCCGAAAGTTCATAACAAAAGAATGCTCCTAAACAACATACAACATGAATACTTAGCAAATCTCATAACATATCATAAGAAGTTTATGAACATACTAAATTAGGTTTTGAGTTTCATGAACCCTAACACCTTATCATAGCCGAAACATCATATAACAAGGAGTAAAACTTCTAAGCAACATATGAACATAAATACTTAGCCAAATTGATAACATATCATAAGGAAGTCTATGAGCATGCTAGATTAGGTTTTGAGCTTCATGAACCCTAGAATCTTATCATGTCCGAACCTTCATAAGCCAAGCATATAAACTTCTAAACAACATGTAACATGAACACCTAGCTAATTCCATCATATATCATAAAGAAGTCTATGAGCATATTAAATTAGGTTTGGAGCTTCATGAACCCTAAGGATTAATCATGGCCGAAACTTCATCATGTAGGAAATGAATTTCTAAGCAACATATAAGTACAAGTTTCTATCCCATTTTATAGCATATCATCAAGAAGCCTATGAGCATACTAACTTAGGTTTTGAGCTTCATGAACCCTAAAAGTTATCATAACCGAGACATCATGCAACAAGAAGTAGACTTCTAAGAAATCTTTTAACATGACTACCTAGCAAATTTGATAACATATCACAAGGAAGCCTATGAACATGCTAAATTAGATTTGAAGCTTTATGAAACCCTAAATCACTATCATGGCCGAAACTTCACAACTAAGAAATAAAATTATGAGCTACATGTAAACATAAATCTCTTAGTTAATTTCATTACATATCACATGGAGGTCTATGAGCATACTAATTTAGGTTTTGAGTTTCATGAACCCTAATATTTCCATCATGGCCGAAACTTCCTCAAGCAAGAACATAACTTCTAAACAACATATGAACATGAATCTCTAGCCAATTTCATAACACATCCTAATTAATTCCATGAGCATGTTAGATTAAGTTTTAAGCCTCATAAACTCTATATTTTTATCATGGCCGAAACCTTCTCAAGCAAGAACACAACTTCTAAACAACATATGAACATGAATCTCTAGCAAATTTCATAACACATCATAAATAAATCTATGAGCATGTTAGATTAAGTTTTAAGCCTCATGAACTCTATACTTTTATCATGGCCGAAACTTTCTCAAGCAAGAACACCACTTCTAAATAACATATGAACATGAATCTCTAGCAAATTTCATAACATATCATAAATAAATCTATGAGCATGTTAGATTAGGTTTTAAGCCTCATGAATTCAAACTTTTCATCATGGCCGAACCTTATAAAAGAAAAGAAGGTCAATAAACATCTTAATAAGAAGATCAAACTTAACATCACACACATAATTTCTTTTCTAACTAAATTCATATCATAACCTACTAAAGTACATAAGCATGGTTTCTTCTCTTCTTTTTATTTCTAATTCTAAGAGTTCAAAACTTTCGAGAATACCGTAAGCAACTTGTACCACAGGTGAGGGAATACTTACATCCTTATTTGCTTAAGGAAAAGGGATCTTTCTTGTGGAGCCTTCCTAGAGAGGGGTCTTCTTTGTTTTTGGATTTCGGCAAGGAGAGGTGGGGGAAGGTCTTGGTCACGGTGAGGAGGAGGAGGGAGGAGGAAGAGAAGAAAATGAGGTTTCTTCTTAATTTCTCCTTTTATTCATCATGAGAGGAGGAAGGAAAAATGTACTTTTCCTTCTCCTTTCTTTTACTTCACCTTAATGAAAAGAGGAAGCAAAGATCCTCTTTTCTTTTGAGAGGGGGAAGACAACTCTAACTTCTCCTTCTCAATGAAAAATCTCTTTTCTTACCCTTAACTAGATTGTCACTTCTTTTTTTAACAATAATTTCTCTTGGTCTATTGGTTAACACATACATATATCTAGTAAGAGATCCAAGGTTCAAGCCTTGGTCATCTCTCTTTTTGGTTCTATTTTATTTTTATTATTTTTGCAATTTCCACATAAGGCCTATTTTTATTCATGATAAAAATATCTAAAATCTTGCTAAGTACTCTATGAGTGTTACAAGTAATGAGCGGTATCTAGCAACACATCATTACTACCCAAGTTACAAGAATGTTGAGATCCAACATCACCTTATGACTACTAATTGCGACCCCTCACAATATATGACAAGTGTCCTTCTATCCTAGACATCTAGATTGATCAATATGAGGCATAGACCGTGTCATCCTCTAATCAATCTAAATCTTGAATTCCAAGTAGACTCACTCAATCAAATGAGCTCAACATCTCATATTGACTCATTTAGGCATGGCCATGCACTTAGTGGTCTCACTCTATCAAGAATAATGATGTCACTCCCGTCATATAAGAGGGATAGATCCCATCTACATTACTCACATCCCTCCGCATAATTCGTTACATACCCAGTAATCGCCTTTATAGTCCACCCAGTTACGAGTGATGTTTGACGAAGCCAAAGTATGTAACTCCTTATGTAGGGAACCATGGTGACTTCAGGTACAAGGACTAATAGTCATACTAATAGCCACATGAGAAAGTATATGACACTCATATAACGATCCATGATACTTTCTCATGGCGGGTCATTCAGTATACATTCTCCAATGCATACCCATGTGTCAACTTGATATCTCCATATCCATGACTTGTGAGATCAAGTCATCGAGTTGACCTACATGCTAGTTGTTGGTTGCTACTCGGAAAGCCTTATGGTTCCACTGTACAAAAATTTTGTACAAAGGTCTGAACCTTTCCAAGCTACCATGTGTTCTTTTAAATTAAACTTGGATCGCCTGCGGAACTTAACACGTTTGATCCAAAGTTTAATTTATTTATTCTTTTAGGTTTAGACTTGGATCTCCTGCGGAACTTAACACGTTCGATCCAAATCACCTAAGTTATTAATTTCATTAAATATTAATTTCCAAAATCGGCTTCCAGGACTGCATGGCGAGGCACATGACTTTCTTGGATATGGGAACAACCACCACCGCCTAGACAAAGCCTTTTAAGGAAAGCTAATATTTAATTTCCTTAAATAACTTTAAGTCAACCAAAAGGAAAAATCAAATCACAAAGAAAATAAAAAAAAAACACAACATCGAAAACTAATTCGAAATACTAAGATCATATGCCTCTTGTATTTGGTATTTTTACATGAAGATAAAACTAGTATGATGCGGAAATTAAATACTAGTATACCTTTTCTTTTGCAAGCAAAAACCTCTAAGTCTTCTACCGTATTCCTCTTCTAACCTCGGACGTTGTGTGGGCAACGATCTTCAGAGATGAGAAACCACCAAAGCACCTTCTTCTCCTCCTTGCAAGGTTCGGCCACAACAAGAGCACCTTCAAGGATGAAGAGATTCAACCACCACCAATGCTCCAAGGGATGCTAGAAAAGAGACTTCTTTTCTCTCCTTCTTCTCCTTCTTAGATCCGGCCACCAAAACTATCTCCACCAAGAGAAGGTTTCGACCACACAAAGGAGAGGAGAGGAAAGAAGGGGCCGGCCACACCCAAGGAGAAAAGAGAAAGGAAAAATAGAATAGAGTCATTCGCCATGAAGCCTCCTCTACCCCCTCTTTTATAATCCTTGGTCTTGGCAAATAAGGAAAATTTAATAAAAACTTCCTTAATTCTTTTGCCATTGAAAAGGAAAATTTATTTAATTAAAAACAATTTTCTCTTTTCAATTTACAATGGCCGACCACTAATAAAATCTCCAAGCAAATAAAATTTTAAACACAAATTAAAACTTCCTTATTTGCTTCCATAAATTTATAAAAAATTTCTTCAATAATTTTTCCCTTCATGATTGGTTAATAAAAAGGAAATTTTATAAATTAAAATCTTTCTTTTAAACATGTGGATAAAAAGAAAGTTATCTCTAAAAATTAAAATCTCTTTTAATCTACAAATAAGGAAAGATATCAAATCTTTTCTTAATCTTTTGTAGAAACTTATAAAAGAGAATATTTAATTTTTTAAACTCTCTTTTAAATCATGAACATGGTTAAAAAGGAAAGTTTTCTTAAAATTTAAAATCCACCTTTTAATCAACAAATAAGATAAGATTTTAAATTTAAAACTCTCTTTTAAGCATGTAGATGATTTACAAATAAGGAAAGTTTTTACCAAAAATTAAAACCATCCTTTTAATCTACAAATAAGAAAAGAGATTAATCTCTTCTCTTAAACTTTTGTAGAAAGCTTATAAAAGGAAATTTTTAATTTTTAAATTCTCTTTTAAAACCATGATATCCACATAAGAAATAATTTTAATAAAAATCCTTTTTAATATTTTAGTGGCCGGCCACCTAAGCTTGGGACCCAAGCTTTGGCCGGCCACCAACTTGGCTCATCCATTTGGTCTTGGCCGGCCTTAGCTTGGGTTCCAAGCTAGCTTGGCCGACTCCATTGGATGGGTAAGAAGGTGGGTATGTGGTAGGAATAAATCTCTGTATACAAGAGGCTACGATAGGGACCGAGAGGAGGAATTGATTTTGGTCTCCCGATGAAATTAAGCTTCCTGTGTTCGCCCCGAACACACAACTTAATTTCATCAATAATAATTCATTCTACTAAAGAACTATTATTGAACTACCACACCAATCCCAAATTACATTTTGGGCTCCTTCTTATTATGAGTGTGTTAGTCTCCCTATGTTTAAGATGTCGAATGTCCACTAATTAAGTGAGTTACTGACAACTCATTTAATTAATATCTTAGTCCAAGAGTGTAATGCCCGAAAATTCTCAAAATAATTATTAGAAATATCCTAGTTTTTTTTTGGGATTTTAGGATATTTTTACAGAAATTGTAGAGTAGCGGAAATAGCAAAAACAAATAGAAACGTAAAATAGCCTATGCGGGTATTGAACCCGAGATCTATTGGGTCCTACGACTTATAGTGGACACTAGTAACCAATTGAACCCAGCAGGGCTATGCTGAAAGAAGAGGGAATCAATTATATTTATATTTAAGTTGGGCGAATTAACCACTTAATATAAATAGGGAAAAATAATTAAGTGAGGAGTTATTTGGATCGTGACTTTCCTCTCCGCAAACCCTCACTCGCCGACCCCTCTTCTCTCCCTCATCCTCTTAGCGCCCAAGCCAAGGAAGACCTAGGGTTCCATCCCTAGGGCCATAGGAGTATCTTCCGGCAACATCAAAGGCACGAGTACGCTCACCTCTGCGAGAGGAACACGTAGACGCAAGGAGATCGCCGAAGGGATCTCCTCCATCGGAAATCTAGCGTTTAGATTTGTAAGAAACTTCGAGCAGAAGGTAAGAAACCCCTCACCTGCAGTATAAGTAGCTTTTCGTATGATCACATATTTTTAAATTAGCTATATGTAGTGTTTCGACACATAGGGTGTATTTAACCCTCCTCGCAGATTTAGGGATTTAGTGAGCACCTCTAGATGGGCCAGACACGTTTTCCCCCTTCAGTGGAGGTTTTAGATGTTGTCGGGTGCCTAGAGGTGGTCTCCCTAATAGAGGGGAGAGTTGGAGTACACCAAGTGTTCGATAAAATGCTTAGCTCAGTAAAATGTTACAGTTGGCGTTTTAATAGCTCAGTAAATGCAATAGAAGCGTTTAAATTAGTTTTTCTAGCCTTGCTATAGCATACATGGGACTACGGTCCAATGGGTGGGCTTCCACAGTCGCCTCTAGGTTCAGATAACCTAGCATTAGGTGCAGTCAACCTAATAAAAGCAAGACAAGATATTCAGCTTATAGTTCAGTATTTTACTTTATTCAGTGGCACTGTACTGGACTAGATGTCCATGGGTTGGGCTCCCATAGTCATCCCTAGGTTTAGATAACCTAGTAACCCTACTGGATTTGGGATTAGCTACCTTGGGTCTAGTTAGGGATGCGCGCACAACAAATACAGTTGTCGGGCCCATCAGCAGTATGATTATCTATTTTATCTATCTATGATAAATAGTTTTTCAAAAACCTCACGAAATATGTTATGTGAAAACAGTACAGCTTAGCATCAGTTAGCATTAGTTCAGTTCAGTTTTATTTCAGTTTAGTTCTTACAGATCCACATGATGGTTTTTAGGCTTAGCTATGATTGACATGTATCGTATGTGTTTATGCCATGTTTTAGAATCCATATTTAGCCATGTTCAGCATGTATTTCAAATAGCATGTTTTAAAACATAAATTTCATCGTATGCATGTTTTGTGAGGTAGATGGTTTCTTATTAAGCTCCCAGGCTTACAGATACTCTTTTCCTTATACTGCAGATAAAGGTAAAGGAAAGATGGACTAGCGGAGGCTGGAGGACAATGCGATGAAGATGTGTGTGGGTGGAACTTGGAATAAAGATCTTAGGGATCTAGCAAGTTTTGTTTAAGCATTAGAACTCTTTAGCAATTTATTTGTTCATCACTTAAGTATGTTTAAATGCCATGAACTAGTGAACTATGCACTAGGCCAAGCTTAGAATACTAAATATTTGATGTTAGAATGTTTCCCAGCCATTTTAGAATTGTATATGTGATTTGGGCATGAAACAGTGCTGAAATCAGAACTCAGCTGCAAAATCAAAAACCCCAATCGATCAGTCGATCGATTAGAGGCCCTCAATCGATCAGTCGATCGATTGGGGAGCTTGATTTCGCGTACAGTAAGCTCTGGAATCGATCAATGGATCGATCGGGGAATTAGCCTCGCGAACAGAGAGCCTTGTAATCGATCCCTGGATCGATTGGCAAGCCTAGATCGATCAGCCGATCGATCCAAAATTTACCCCGTGCACAGTAGCGAGCTGAATCGATGAATGGATCGATCAACAAGTCTGGATCGATCAACCGATCGATCCAATCAAAGTTTTCGTATACAGTGGCATGCTGGATCGATTAGTGAATCGATCCGAACATCCCAATCGATCAGCCGATCGATTGAAATGCCTGTTCTAGCTGGAAACACTTAAGTTCAGTCCTTAATCACATGTGAAGGCTAAATCTTCTCTTTAGAGTAAAGGTACAACATTTAAAAAGGGTATCTTTAAGCATCAGTTCAGATTTAGTAGCAATTGACATGAGTTTACTAAATTTTAAATTAGTTCACGTTTCTGCACCTTATAATATAGCTTAGCACATCATAATGTGACGGTCCGACCTCGCAGCCTAGTCAGTAGGAGGCGGGTCGTTACAAAGTGGTATCAAAGCAAAAGTTCCATAATTCCTACACACACATCAGCATTGAACTCGTAGCTTCCAAGTAAGAACATCTCTCACTGTATTTATGCTTTTTGTTTTCATGTTTAGAGATAACTAAAGCATGTTTATTTATGATAGTATCTAACATGATAACAATAGTTATGCAATTATGATTGTATTAGTTATTTATGTCCTCTATGTCTCTAGAAATGGCACTAGGACGCCCAGCTAGAAGGGCACCAGCTATTGAGCCCCAGCAAGAGGCAGGCAGTTCAGTGCCTCCCCCAGACCTTACAGCAGTAGTGGCTCAGTTACAACAGCAGCTACCTGAACAACAATAAGAGATTGCCACTTTAAGGGCTAATCAGCAGAACACCCCCACTGTCACCCCAGAACCTAACTTAGCAACTCCAGTAGTTATAGAGGTTCCACCAGTCCAGCCTGCAGCACCAGTAGCCCCAGCAGCCGGGGCAAGGAGAGAAGCCTATCTGATCCAGTGGAAGAAAATTAAGCCAGAGAACTTCTCAGGCACCAGTGAACCATGGGATGCTCAGACCTGGTTCAAAACACTGAAGAGTACGATGGAGCTTCTGGACTGGCCAGAACATGAGAAGGTGAAGTGCGCCTCTTTCTACCTAGTAGGAGATGCACGCATGTGGTGGGAGAGAATTAGAGAGAAGCGCCAAGGAAACCAGATGACATGGGCTGACTTTGAGAAAGAATTCTTTGAGAAGTTCTTTCACATGCGGGTCACAAACTGTCACTACGACGAGTTCACTGAATTCCGCCAGGGCAACCTTTTAGTTGAGGAGGCCGTGAAGAAATTCAACAGGCTGGCTCGTCTGTGTCCCGAATTAGTCAGCACTGAAATGGAAAGGGTCTGACTGATGCTTAAAATGCTGAGGTCGGACATAGCACTGAATGTAGCCAGTGGCGTTCATAGGCCACAAACCACAGAAGAACTAGTAAGTAGTGCTCTCATCACAGAGCATTACCAGAATAGCATCAAGCAGCAGAAGCAATCCTTCTCAGAGTCCAAAGGTCAAGGAGGTTCGGGTACTCAGAAACACCAAGGCCACAACTCCCATGGCTCTAACTGGAAAGGGAACTCCAGCAACAAATGAAAACCAGGGAGTTACCCAAAAGGAGGACCAGCCAGTAAACATCCTAGTTATCCTAAATGTGCTACTTGTGGGAAATTCCACCCTGGAGTTTGTTGTAAGGGCACACGAGGATGCTTTGAGTGTGGACAGGAAGGGCATATGGCTAAGCAGTGCCCAAACAAGACCAGTCTTCCTCAACCATAGCCAATTCAGTACGGAGGCCAGCCAGCTCAGTTACATCAGATGCAGGCCGCTTTAGATGGTCCACACATCAGCCAGGGCAGACTAGAAGCCCCCTCAGTCGTGACGAACGTGAGGATCTACTCACTCACCAGAGAGGACGTAGCGAACTCCTCGACAGTTGTTTCAGGTCAGATCAGTATTTTACAGCAAAGTACAACTGTCTTATTCGATATTGGGGCAACCCATTCTTAAATATCCGGGGCATTTGCCGAAAAGATAGCGATACCTTCAGAGGTACTCAGTGGTCAGTTTTTGACAACACTACCTTCAGGAGAAATTATGGCATCCACGCACTGGCTCAGAGCTGTGCCAGTCATTATTTCGGACAGAGAACTCTTTTGTGATCTGATAGTGCTAGACATGACTGATTATGATGTCATTTTTGGAATGGACTTCCTGATCAGATACGGTGCCTCTATAGAGTGCTGTAAACAGAAAGTCGTATTCCAACCTGAAGCAGAAGTACAGTTCGAGTACATCGGAGAATCAAAGAGAAAGGCCAGGAAGTTTCTCTTAGCTCTAAAAGTACAGAAATTAATGGATTCAGGATGTACGAGATTCCTAGCACATGTAGTCAATACCAGTCAGAACAAGGACCCACAGCTAGAAGGGGTCTGATTTGTATGTGACTACCCAGCAGTCTTCCCTGAAGAGTTACCCGGCCTAGCACCAGACAGGGAGACTGAATTCGAGATAGAACTCATTCCCGGTACGAATCCTATCTCCAAAGCGCCCTACCGCATGGCTCCAACAGAACTGAAGGAACTTCATGAGCAACTACAGGAGCTGCTTGACAAGGGCTTCATACGTCCTAGTCACTCACCATGGGGAGAGCCTGTATTGTTCGTGAAGAAGAAAGACGGGAGCATGCGCCTGTGTATAGACTACCGGGCACTGAACCAAGTCACAATCAAGAACAGGTATCCTCTTCCCAGAATAGATGACCTGTTCGATCAGCTAAAGGGAGCAGCAGTGTTCTCTAAGATAGACCTCAGATCAGGTTATCATCAGGTGAAAGTTAAAGAAAGGGATATACTCAAGACAGCATTCAGGACTAGATACGG
This sequence comes from Zingiber officinale, assembly GCF_018446385.1. Lineage (NCBI taxonomy): Eukaryota > Viridiplantae > Streptophyta > Magnoliopsida > Zingiberales > Zingiberaceae > Zingiber > Zingiber officinale. The sequence continues at coordinate 29,662,522 of NC_055986.1, read as the reverse complement.
ACACTACGAGTTCGTAGTCATGCCCTTTGGCGTGACAAATGCTCCAGCTACTTTCATGGACCTCATGAACAGAGTATTCAGGGACTACCTAGATAGATTTGTTATTGTGTTTATCGATGACATTCTTATCTATTCAGGAACTCAGGAAGAACACGCAGAGCACCTGAGAATAGTATTGCAGACCCTTCAGCAGAACCAGCTGTATGCTAAGTTCACGAAATATGAATTTTGGTAAGATCAGGTGTCCTTCCTGGGTCACATCATCTCAAAGGATGGTATCATGGTAGACCCCAGTAAGATAGAAGCTGTGAGTAATTGGAAAAGACCCAAGAACGCCAGTGAAGTCAGAAGCTTTCTGGGATTAGCAGGTTATTACAGGAAGTTTGTAGAGGATTTCTCCAGAATAGCCTCCCCACTGACAGCTCTTACCAGAAAGAACAGAAAATTTCAGTGGATAGAGGACTGTGAGAACAGCTTCAGCGAACTAAAAAGGAGATTGACCAGTGCACCCATTTTGACTCTACCAAAAAACATAGACAACTTTGATATTTATAGTGACACCTCTAAATTGGGACTAGGAGCAGTACTGATGCAAAATGGTAAGTGTTAGTTAGAGCCCTAGAGCCAATTATTTGATGATTGTATAGACTCATGTATATCATATTCTTGTATATTAATAAAGGCATTTGTTTGGTTATTATACTAATTTGTATTAGTGCCAAATAGACTAAGTATAATAGCATCCTTGAGTAGAAGGTTCATACCTATATCAATCGATTAGTTGAATCGATAGTGAGATGATATAGGGAACATTACTCTAAATCATTCCTAGTCGAGTATTAACATTCAGGGACAATGTTAATACAATAAGACTAGCATGTAGGTCAGCTCGATGACTTGATCTCACAAGTCATGGATATAGAGATATCAAGATGACACATGGGTATGCATTAGAGAATGTATACTGAATGACCCGCCATGAGAAAGTATCATGGATCGTTATATGAGTGTCATATACTTTCTCATGTGGCTATTAGTATGACTATTAGTCCTTTGACCTGAAGTCACCATGGATCCCTACATAAGGAGTTATGTACTTTGGTTTCGTCAAACGTCACCCGTATCAGGGTGGACTATAAAGGCGATTACTGGGTATGTAACAAATTATGCAGAGGGATGTGAGTGATGTAGATGGGATCTATCCCTCCCATATGACGGGAGCGACATCAATATTCTTGATAGAGTTAGACCACGAAGTGCATGGCCATGCCCAAATGAGTCAACATTAGATGTTGAGCTCATTTGATCGAGTGAGTCTACTTGGAGTTCAAGATTTAGATTGATTAGAGGATGACACGGTCTATGCCTCACATTGATCAATCTGGATGTCTAGGATAGAAGGACAATGTCACATATTGTGAGGAGTCACAATTAGTAGTCACAAGGTGATGTTGGATCTCAACATTCTTGTAACTTGGGTAGTAATGATGTATTGCTAGATACCGCTCATTACTTATGCTTTTAAATGAGTTTAGGGGCATTGCCAACGTTACAAGAACCTATTGGGTCACACACAAAGAACATGTGGATGGAGATTAGATTCATATGATGAACCAAGAGGATTAGATTCATTTGATGAATCAAATTGGATTAAGAGTAATCCAAATTAGGCTAATTGAGTTGGACTCAAGTTGATTCATGTATTCAATGAGTCTAATTTAGATTATGACTCATTAAATCAACTTAATTTAATGAATTAGATTCATTATATTAAGTTGGCTTGAATCATATGGTTGGATTAGATCAACCATGAGAGAGATTTGATCAAGTTTGACTTGATTTGAGAGGAAGAGAAAAAGTCATGTTTGACTTGACTTTTTGCCACATCACTAGTGAGTTGGCAAGATGTGGACCAATAGGATTGCTCCACATCATCAATGTGTGCCACCTCATGGAGGTTACAAGCCTCCATAGCATTTAATGTGGCTGGCCCACATTAAATGAGGAGGTTACACTTATTGCCATGTCATTTAGTGAGGTGGCAAGATGTGGACCAATGGTGTTGATCCACATCATCCTAGAGTGCCACCTCATGTGGGTTACAACTCTTTATGGTCTCCACATTAATTGGAATTAATGTGGAGGTTACACCTCCTAGAGTGGCCGGCCACTTTGTGAATGAATGGGAATTCATTTTTCATTCATGTGGTGTATTCACTCTTCTTCTCCCTTGAGTGCTCTCTCTTCTCTCCATGGTGGTTGCCGTGAGGTTCCAAGAGTGGAGAGGGTGATTTGAATTAATCCAAGAAGTCCAAGAAGAAAGGTAATACTTTAGAGGAGTGTATTGTATTCTCTTCCTTGCTTTCCTTTCTTCTTCCATTCCCATCCGAGAGCCCTAGAAAGTGCTAGCACACTTGGGGTCTCTCTTCTCCATTCTTGAGTGCTAGAGAGCACTCCTTGTTCGTGTGGATATCACTAGAGAAGTATCTACTTTGATACTTTGGAGATCCGACGTGTACCTTGGACGAGCGGGATAAGTGAAGGGCACGCTTCGAAGGTATAACCCTCATCTAGTGTAGATCTAAAGGTTTTACAAACTCGTACAAGAAAAAGGTTTTTCGAAAATTTTGTTTACGAATCTTTGCACGAGATCCATGGCTTTGGGTGATTCGGGGTTTCCGCGACGTGAAAAAGTGGTTTTCGCGGCCCGAAGAACCCAACAGTAAGGTGATCGCCTACGCCTCCAGACAACTCAAGGATTATGAGAAGAACTATCCTACTCATGATCTTGAGCTTGCAGCAGTGGTGTTCGCTCTCAAAATTTGGAGACATTACTTGTATGGAGCTCAGTGCAGAGTATATATAGATCATCAGAGCCTGAAGTACTTCTTCACTCAGAAAGATCTGAATATGCGACAGCGCAGATGGCTAGAGCTGGTCAAAGACTATGATATAGACATCCTCTACCACCCAGGAAAAGCTAATAAAGTGGTAGACGCACTTAGCAGAAAGTCCAGTGCTACCTTACTATCCCTAGCAGCCCTGTCACCATCCCTACAGAAGGAGATCACAGATTTCAGTCTCGAACTCATAGTGGGATAGCTCTCTACGATGACATTAGAGTCTACCCTACTTGGTGACATCCAGACAGCTCAGGAACAGGATCCTGAAACCCAGAAGATCAAGCAAGGGATAGCAGAACCAGAAAGTGGAGAGTTCAGAATAGTTGATAGTGGGGCAGTTGTTGGTTGCTACTCGGAAAACCTATAGGTTCCACTGTACAAAAATTTTGTACAAAGGTCTGAACCTTTTCCTAGCTACCATGTGTTCTTTTAAATTAAATTTTGGATCGCCTGCGGAACTTAACACGTTTGATCCAAAACTTAATCTATTTGTTCTTTTAGGTTTTAACTTGGATCTCCTGCGGAACTTAACACGTTCGACCCAAGTCTCCTTAAGTTATTAATTCCATTAAATATTAATTTCCATAAAAGGTTCCCAGTACTGACGTGGCGAGGCACATGACCTTCTTGGATATGGGAGCAACCACCACCGACTAGACAAAACCTTTAATAGAAAGCTAATATTTAATTTCCTAAAATAACTTTAGATTAACCAAAGAGAACAATCAAATCACAAGGAAAAGAAAGAAACAAAAGAACACAACTTCGAAAAAACATATTCGAAATTCTAGAACGTAAGCCTCTTGTATTTGGTATTATTTCCATAAATAACTAGCATGATGCGGAAATAAAAATTACTAGTTATACCTTGTAGAAAAACCTCTTGATCTTCTACCGTATTCCTCTTCTAACCTCGGACGTTGTGTGGGCAACGATCTTCCGAGACGAGAAACCACCAATCACCTTCTTCTCCTCCTAGCTAGGTTCGGCCAACAAAGAGGAAGCTTCACCAAGGAAGAAAATCAAAACACTAACCAAGCTCCAAGAGATGCTAGCTTTCTCTCCTTCTTCTTCTTCTTCTCCGAGTAGTATCCGGCCACCACAAGAGCTCCAAGGGAGAGGGAGAGGTTCGGCCACCACAAGAGGAAGAGAAGGAGATGATGGTCGGCCACACCAAGGAACAAAAGAGGGAGAGAAATAATAGATGTTGTGTCTTGTGAAGGCACCCTCACCCCTTCTTTTATATTCCTTGGCCTAGGCAAATTAGGAAATTTAATTACAATAAAATTTCCTTAATTTCCTTGACATGATTTAATTGAGAAAAAATAAATAAAATTTCCCAATTTAATCTCTAATGGCCGGCCACTTCTAGAGGAAATAAATTAGACAAGTTTTAATCAACAAATTAAAACTTCCTAATTTGTTTCCGGAAATTTTAAAAATAAAATTTCTCTTTAAAAATCTCTTCATGGTTGATAAAGGAAATTTCTATAATTTTAATTTTATCAACATGTGGATAATTTTTAAAGAGAAAATAAAATAACTCATCAATCTACAAATAAGGAAAGAGATCTAATCTCTTTCTTTAATCTTTTGTAGATCTTTTACAAGAGAGATATTTTAATTTTAATTCTCTTTAAAAATTATTTCTTCCACATAATAAAAACTAAAATTAAAATCCCTTTTTAATTTAATTTGGCCGGCCCCACTAGCTTGGGTTCAAGCTAGGGCCAATAATATACCTAGGCCGGCCCTAGCTTGGTTCCCAAGCTAGCTTGGCCGGCCCCTTATTAGTGGGTATAGAAGGTGGGTATAGGTGGGTATAAAACTTCTACAAATAAGAGGCTACGATAGGGACCGAGAGGAGGAATTGGTTTTGGTCTCCCGATAAAATTAAGCATCCCGTGTTCGCCAACACACAACTTAATTTTATCAATGATAATTCATTACACTAGAGAATTATCATTGAACTACCGCACAATCCCAAATTACATTTTGGGCTCCTTCTTATTATGAGTGTGTTAGTCTCCTTGTGTTTAAGATATCAAATGTCCACTAATTAAGTGAGTTCGACAACTCATTTAATTAATATCTAAGTCCAAGAGTAGTACCACTCAACCTTATTATCATGTCGGACTAAGTCCACCGGGTTTAACATGACAATCTTTATGAGCTCCTCTTGAGGACATTATCAACCTAGTATCTCTAGGACAGTTTCCTTCTATAATCAACAACACACACTATAAGTGATACCATTTCCCAACTTATCGGGTTTATTGATTCAACGAACTAAATCTCACCCATTGATAAATTAAAGAAATAAATATCAAATATATGTGCTTGTTATTACATTAGGATTAAGAGCACACACTTCCATAATAACCGAGGTCTTTGTTTCTTTATAAAGTCGGTATAAAAGCGACCTCAAATGGTCCTACTCAATACACTCTGAGTGTACTAGTGTAATTATATAGTCAAGATAAACTAATACCTAATTACACTACGACCTTCCAATGGTTTGTTCCTTTCCATCATGGTCGTGAGCTACTGTTTATAATTTATAAGCTACTGATAACATGATCTTCCGTGTGTGACACCACACACCATGTCATCTACAATATAAATTAATTGAACAACTACATTTATCATAAATGTAGACATTCGACCAATGTGATTCTTATTTCTAGATAAATGTTTATACCAAAAGCTAGGATTTTAGTATACACTCCAACAATCTCCACTTATACTAAAAGACTAAGCTATCATATCTGCATACATCCGATTCCTAACCCTTCAACATGCCCATCAAAAGCTCTTGCCTTAAGGACCTCGGTGGAAGGATCAATAGGTCATCACCGATGCAATCTAGGCTGCAACAACTTCTCCTCGTTTATACGATTTCTCGTATTGGTGGTACTTGCCTATTGTGTTTACTTGCCTTATACACTTATGGTTTCTTCGAGTTTTGCACCAACATTATTACAATAAATTATAATAATCTTTGGACAAACCATAAATCATATCTAAGTCTATCTTGAGGTTATTGAGTCATACAACTTTTATGGCTACCTCGGAGGCTTGCCATATACTAAGCTTCTATGGTGGAGTCCAGAAAACACCTATGCTTATCACTCTTCCATAGTTATGACTTTACCTCCTAAAATAAACACAAAACCACGAGGTTGACTTATTATTGTCCCTATCCGATTGGAGGTCAAAATCCATACAACCCATAGGAACCAAATTAAGCCTTGTAAGCTAGCATATAATCTTTAGTGCCTCTAAGGTACTTTAATATATACTTTCTGTCCAATGTCCTTGTCTAGGGTTACTTTGATATCGCTAACTATGCTCTTAGCAAAACAAATTTCGATCTCGTGCATAGCATACATTAGGTTGTCTAACTTAGAACCGCCTACATGTCCTCAATCTCCTTTAATGTCGGAGACATCTCTTTAGATAAAGACACTCCATGCTTAAAAGGTAAGAAACCTTTTGAGGAGTTTTGCATGCTTAAAACGAGCAAGGATTTTTTCGATGTATCAAGCTTGGAATAAATATATTTTTTCTTGTGATCCCTTATTACTTTGATCTTAAAAATATATACATTCTCCCAAGTCCTTTATATCGAATTATTTGGACAACCATACCCTTACTTTTGACAACATTTTGATATTGTTTCCAACTACCAAAATGTTATCTACGTATAGTACAAGAAATACCACCACGTTTCCATCACATCTTTTGTATACACAAAACTTTATCCGTTTACTCAATAAATCCATAGGTGTGGATTACTTTGATAAACTGGATGTTCCAAGACCTTGAAGCTTTGTATCAGTCCATAGACTGATTGAGCTTGCACACAAGATGCTCTTAGCACTTTGCAATGAACCCTTCTGGTTGCTTTATATGGATGCTTTCTTCAAGACTTCTATTAAGGAATGCTGTCTTGACATCCACTTGCCAAATAGATAAAAGAATCCGGATAGACTTAAGCATGGCTACCAGTGAAAAAGGTTTCCTTTTTCATCAAGCCTTGCTTTGAAGGTTTCTACCTTCCTGTCTATCCCTCTTTTTCTATTATAGACCTTTTACACCCAAAGGCTTTTACACCACTTGGTGGTTCTACAAGCTTCCAGATTTTATTAGAATACATATATTCTAATTCTATTATTCATTACTCTATGCCAAGATGCTTCATATTTATCTTGGAGTGCTTCGTCATATGTCCGGAGATCAGGTTCATGTCCTTCAGGGATCGAGTTCAAAAACTCTCCCAAAACATGAATCTTTTAAGGTTGCTTAACAACCCTCCCACTACGACAAGGCATTTTCTGCAATTGTGTATCATTTGTGATACGTGTTGCAGTTTTCTTGTGGTATCTCATCTTGTACAGTTGGTACTAGATTAGACATGTCTTTTATTATTTTCTTAAGAACAAATTTACTTATGAGCACGTGGTTCATTATATAGTCCTTTTCTAAAAATCAGTCATTGATGTTATCAATGACCTTCTGATTTTTAAGACTATAAACCTACTTTTGTTTATCTAGGATAACTTACAAACAAGTGAACTCCTATCCAACTTATCATTATCTCTTTTTAACATATATGTTGGATTACCTGAATCCGAATATGCTTCAAAATAGGCTTACGCCTATTCAGCAATTCTATATGAGTAGAGAGTTATGACTTGGAAGACACTATGTTCACTTTCATTTTCAGAGTTTATCCTTAAAACAAATTTGGTAATTTTCTGAATAACTCATCATCTATCTAATTATTCCATAAGAGTTCTTTACCTTCTTTCTACTACACCATTCTGTTGGGGTGTACCAGATGCAGTTAGTTGGGATTGAAATCAACTTCTGATAAGTGACTCCTAAAATCTTTCAAAAGGTACTTGCCACTACGATCTTCCATAGTGACTTTTTACTTTATTCCTCCACATCAACCTTGTACTCTTTGAACTAATCAAAGTACTTAGTCTTGCGGTACATTAAGTAAATTTATTTGTATCTTGAATAGTTGTCTATAAATTAGACAAAATATTCAATACTACCTCTTGTCTGGATAGTCATAGGATCAGAATGAACCGATTTCAACATATCTTTGACTCCATACCCCTTGGACTTAAAAGCTTCTTGGTTATTTTTCTTCCAAGTAAGACTCGCAGGTTGGAAAGATTTCCACTACCAATGAACCCAAAAGTTCATCAGCTACCAATGAATCCTACTCAAGTATAACCTAGCTTTATATGTCAAAGATATAATTGGTTCATTTCCGAAGGTTGCTTTCTCTTAAAATTAGAAGATGTGTTACTAATTTCCATTTGTTGCATCGTGGGAGTTATTGGATTATAAATTGTCAACCATCATACCAGAATAGATAACTTTCCTATTTTTCTTGATAACAACTTTGTTATCAAAATAGACACAATATCTATAATAGTTTAGAAACTGAAATCAGGTTCTTTCTAAACTTGGTACGTAAAGACAATTACTTAAAATCCATATTTTATTCTTATCAAAGGATAAACATCTCCCACTGCAACAGCTACCACTTTTACAGTAGTGCCCATGTGGACGGTGATTTACCTTTCATTTAGTTGTCGGGTTTACTGGAACCCTGCAATGAATTGCAGACATGATTAATGGCATCTTGTATCTACACCCCAGGTTCTGGTAGATAACACCACTGGACATGTTTCAACTAATGAATTAAATACATCTAAATTGTTCTTAGTTCTAAGAAGACAGTCTACCTTAATGTCCAAGTCCTATTTCCAATCATTACAATTGGGACTAATAAGTCTTTTTCTATAGTATGACTACTAGGGATTGACAAACATCCTAAGAATCACAAAAATATTTGGTCAAAATCAACTCCTTAAAATCTCCATGAATTTTGTGTATACAAAATCGAAGAAGAGATTTTATTCATTAATTTTATTATCTCGTCAACTTTACTTTATGACGAATAAAATTAATAGTTGATCTGTCTTTGATCAAATATTTGGTCAAAACTCTTTGAATAAAATATTGATTCCTCAAACAATATTATTTAAATTCACCAACACCTCAAACACCGTGAATTTTGCATGCCACGTTAGTGTGGACGTATACAAATTCAACATTTGTAAAAGGAGGGTTTTACCCATTAACTATCTTGTCAACGTATCTTTATGACAAATAAAATTATCTCAAACACCGTTAATTTTGTATGCCACGTTAGTGTGGACGTATACAAAATCAATCATTTGTAAGAGGGGTTTTAACCCTTTAATTTTATTATCTTGTCAACCTAGTTTTATGACAAATTAATAGTTGGTTTCATTTGGTCACACAAATAATAGCAGTGACTCCGATGGGGAGGATACTATTAGATGTGTCTAAGTGTATACCATTACTTGACACTAAGTCCATTAATAAGATTATGCCCCTTCCGTTGGGGAAGATCACACGCTCTTAATTAACTTCCTATAGTCATCCAAAAATGGAAGTTTGTTCTAGTGATCCACAAACAAGCTCATCCGTTATGGAGGAAGGCACTCAGAGCCAACGCGCAAGCTTATTTGCATCACTTACAAACCAGTAATGGAGACCATGAGATTTATTTAAAAATCCCTCTCCCACTTAGTTATTTATAAACGAGGAATTTTAACTATGCTAGCCTACTAGTCATGTATACTAACATGCACACACAGCACAATATAAAAACAATAAATAGAAAATCTAATTTTCAACTATTATGACTTTTATCTCTAGTTGTCCTCCGTGTGTTGTCATCCCAAGCTGCTGCCATATTTGGCCACCGCCACCGGGTCTAGCTGTCGAATCCATCTTGCTACTAGTTCCGCTGCGCCTCTGGTCCTTAGAAGGTTCCACGCTTTGCAAGATTCGATCCGCGACATACATAGAATTTTACATTTTGATCCTATATTCCTCGAAGGAATGTACATGTAAACTAGATCGAACATAAAATAAAATTTACATCCATCGATCCTATATTCCATAAAAGGAATGTACATGTAACTAGATCAAAAATAAAATCCTAATAAAACTAAATACAACTCCTGCTGTATTTTATAATACAATCATGCACACACAATAAAATGCCCTTGACATGTCCAAGGGTCCAATCACACACATAATAACTATAAGCCATAATAGTTGGATCCTGCATCCACAAAGTTAGCACATCCTACTATTATCCTGCCTAAATTATGTATGACATGTGCATAATTAAACTAATACCAAATACACAGAGGCAAAACCCTAGCTCTGATACCAATTATTGGTTGCTACTCGGAAAACCTAGAGGTTCCACTGTACAAAAATTTTGTACAAAGGTCTGAACCTTTTCCTAGCTACCATGTGTTCTTTTAAATTAAATTTTGGATCGCCTGCGGAACTTAACACGTTTGATCCAAAACTTAATCTATTTGTTCTTTTAGGTTTTAACTTGGATCTCCTGCGGAACTTAACACGTTCGACCCAAGTCTCCTTAAGTTATTAATTCCATTAAATATTAATTTCCATAAAAGGTTCCCAGTACTGACGTGGCGAGGCACATGGCCTTCTTGGATATGGGAGCAACCACCACCGACTAGACAAAACCTTTAATAGAAAGCTAATATTTAATTTCCTAAAATAACTTTAGGTTAACCAAAGAGAACAATCAAATCACAAGGAAAAGAAAGAAACAAAAGAACACAACTTGAAAAACATATTCGAAATTCTAGAACGTAAGCCTCTTGTATTTGGTATTATTTCCATAAATAACTAGCATGATGCGGAAATAAAATTTACTAGTTATACCTTGTAGAAAAAACCTCTTGATCTTCTACCGTATTCCTCTTCTAACCTCGGACGTTGTGTGGGCAACGATCTTCCGAGACAAGAAACCACCAATCACCTTCTTCTCCTCCTAGCTAGGTTCGGCCAACAAAGAGGAAGCTTCACCAAGGAAGAAAAACAAAATACTAACCAAGCTCCAAGAGATGCTAGCTTTCTCTCCTTCTTCTTCTTCTTCTCCGAGTAGTATCCGCCACCACAAGAGCTCCAATAGAAGGGTAGGGTGCCACCACAAGAGGAAGAGAGGGAGAGGTTGGCCGGCCACACCAAGGAACAAAAGAGGGAGAGGAATAATAGATGTTGTGTCTTGTGAAGGCACCCTCACCCCTTCTTTTATATTCCTTGGCCTAGGCAAATTAGGAAATTTAATTACAATAAAATTTCCTTAATTTCCTTGACATGATTTAATTGAGAAAAATTAAATAAAATTTCCCAATTTAATCTCTAATGGCCGGCCACTTCTAGAGGAAATAAATTAGACAAGTTTTAATCAACAAATTAAAACTTCCTAATTTGTTTCCGAAATTTTAAAAATAAAATTTCTCTTTAAAAATCTCTTCATGGTTGATAAAGGAAATTTCTATAATTTTAATTTTATCAACATGTGGATAATTTTTAAAGGGAAAATAAAATAACTCATCAATCTACAAATAAGGAAAGAGATCTAATCTCTTTCTTTAATCTTTGTAGATCTTTTACAAGAGAGATATTTTAATTTTAATTCTCTTTAAAAATTATTTCTTTCACATAATAAAACTAAAATTAAAATCCTTTTTAATTTAATTTGGCCGGCCCCACTAGGGCCGGCCACCCAATAATATACCTAGGCCGGCCCTAGCTTGGTTCCCAAGCTAGCTTGGCCGGCCCCTTATTAGTGGGTATAGAAGGTGGGTATAGGTGGGTATAAAACTTCTACAAATAAGAGGCTACGATAGGGACCGAGAGGAGGAATTGGTTTTGGTCTCCCGATAAAATTAAGCATCCCGTGTTCGCCCCGAACACACAACTTAATTTTATCAATGATAATTCATTCCACTAGAGAATTATCATTGAACTACCGCACCAATCCTAAATTACATTTTTGGGCTCCTTCTTATTATGAGTGTGTTAGTCTCCTTGTGTTTAAGATATCAAATGTCCACTAATTAAGTGAGTTACTGACAACTCATTTAATTAATATCTAAGTCCAAGAGTAGTACCACTCAACCTTATTATCATGTCGGACTAAGTCCACCTGCAGGGTTTAACATGACAATCTTTATGAGCTCCTCTTGAGGACATTATCAACCTAGTATCTCTAGGACACAGTTTCCTTCTATAATCAACTACACACACTATAAGTGATACCATTTCCCAACTTATCGGGTTTATTGATTCAACGAACTAAATCTCACCCATTGATAAATTAAAGATATAAATATCAAATATATGTGCTTGTTATTACATTAGGATTAAGAGCACACACTTCCATAATAACCGAGGTCTTTGTTTCTTTATAAAGTCAGTATAAAAGAAACGACCTCAAATGGTCCTACTCAATACACTCTGAGTGTACTAGTGTAATTATATAGTCAAGATAAACTAATACCTAATTACACTACGACCTTCCAATGGTTTGTTCCTTTCCATCATGGTCGTGAGCTACTGTTTATAATTTATAAGCTACTGATAACATGATCTTCTGTGTGTGACACCACACACCATGTCATCTACAATATAAATTAATTGAACAACTACATTTATCATAAATGTAGACATTCGACCAATGTGATTCTTATTTCTAGATAAATGTTTATACCAAAAGCTAGGCTTTTAGTATACACTCCAACAGCAGTGTACTTTGGTGACAGACTATGGGTTCCAGATCAGGAGGAACTACGAAGAAAGATTTTAGATGAGGCTTACAGGACTCCCTATGCGATGCATCCTGGTTCCACCAAGATGTACCAAGACTTGAAGAAACGTTTTTGGTGGCCAGGGATGAAAAGAGACATCGCTAGATATGTCAGCACCTGTCTAACTTATCAGAGGGTCAAGGCAGAACATCAGAGACCAGGAGGAGTTTTGCAGCCTATCCAGATCCTAGAATGGAAGTGGGAAGATATTTCCATGGATTTCATAGTGGGATTACCCAGAACCACGAATGGTTTTGACGTCATCTGGGTAATAGTCGACAGATTGACTAAATCAGCCCACTTCTTAGCTATCAGGATATCCTACTCCATGGAGCAGCTAGCTCAGTTGTATCTCAAGGAGATCGTCAGACTGCATGGAGTTCCACGGACTATCATCTCAGACAGAGACAGTAGGTTCACGTCACACTTCTGGGAGTGTCTACAGTCAGCATTGGGCACTAAGTTAAAATTTAGCACAGCTTTCCATCCTCAGACAGATGGTCAGACAGAGCGAGTAAATCAGGTACTCGAAGATATGCTCCGAGCATGTGCCCTAGACTTCAAGGGAAGTTGGTGCAAATATCTGAGTTTAGCAGAATTTGCATACAACAATACTTATCAGGCCACTATCGGTATGGTACCCTACGAGGCTCTCTATGGGCGGAGGTGTAGATCTCCAATCTGTATGAGTGGTGAAGAAAGAACTAGGACATCGATGCATCTAGTAGATACCACAAACTATCTGACGGATCCACTAGAGGATAGAGACACCAGAGCCGCCAGAAAAGCTATCTTGATACACGGCGCAGACCTTTAGAGTTGTCAGTGTTCCTCGAGTGGCTCCCATGAAGGGAGTAATGCTTTTGGAAGAAGGGCAAATTAAGTCCCAGATATGTGAGACCATACCTTATCAACGAAGAGTTGGCAAGGTAGCATATGAGCTAGAGCTACCCGAGGAGATGTCAGCTATCCACAATGTATTTCATGTCTCTATGAAGAAGCATATCGAGATGCCACCAAGTGATTGAGCCCCCAGATAAGTCAAAGACCTCAATGATCGGCCTATTGGATAATAGCCGGCGGTTAAGAAATTACGGAACAAGAAATTACCATTAGTAAAAGTTATTTGGCAAAATCACACCACAGAAGAGGCAACTTGGGAGACAGAAGCCAGTATGAGACAAAAGTACCCAGAGTTATTCTAAGTTCGAGGACGAACTTTTTATAAGGTATGGGGGATTGTAACGCCCAAAAATTCTTAAAATAATTATTAGAAATATCCTAGTATTTTTCTGGAATTTTAGGATATTTTTACAGAAATTGTAGAGTAGCGAAAATAGCAAAAATAAATAGGAACGTAAAATAGCCTACGCGGGTATTGAACCCGAGACCTATTGGGTCCTATGACTTATAGTGGACGCTAGTAACCAATTGAACCCAGAAGGGCCGTGCTGAAAGAAGAGGGAATCAATTATATTTATATTTAAGTTGGGCGAATTAACCACTTAATATAAATAGGGAAAAATAATTAAGTGAGGAGTTATTTGGATCGTGACTTTCCTCTCCTCAAACCCTCACCCGCCGACCCCTCTTCTCTCCCTCATCCTCTTGGTGCCCAAGCCAAGGAAGACCTAGGGTTCCATCCCTAGGGCCATAGGAGTATCTTCCGGCAACATTAAAGGCACGAGGACGCTCACCTCTGCGAGAGGAACACGTAGACGCAAGGAGATCGTCGAAGGGATCTCCTCCACCGGAAATCTAGCGTTTAGATTTGTGAGAAACTTCGAGTAGAAGGTAAGAAACCCCTCACCTGCAGTATAAGTAGCTTTTCGTATGATCGCATGTTTTTAAATTAGCTATATGTAGTGTTTCGACACATAGGGTGTATTTAACCCTCCTCGCAGATTTAGGGATTTAATGAGCACCTCTAGATGGGCCAGAAACGTTTACCCCCTTCAGTGGAGGTTTTAGATGTTGTCGGGTGCCTACAGGTGGTCTCCCTAATAGAGGGGAGAGTTGGAGTACACCAAGTGTTCGATAAAATACTTAGCTCAGTAAAATGTTACAGTTGGCGTTTTAATAGCTTAGTAAATGCAATAGAAGTGTTTAAATTAGTTTTTCTAGCCTTGCTATAGCTTACATGGGACTACGGTCCAATGGGTGGGCTTCCACAGTCGCCTCTAGGTTTAGATAACCTAGCATTAGGTGCAGTCAACCTAATAAAAGCAAGACAAGATATTCAGCTTATAGTTCAGTATTTTACTTTATTCAGTGGCACTGTACTGGACTAGATGTTCTTGGGTTGGGCTCCCATAGTCGTCCCTAGGTTTAGATAACCTAGTAACCCTACTGGATTTGGGATTAGCTACCTCGGGTCTAGTTAGGGATGAGCGCACAGCAAATACAGTTGCCGGGCCCATCAGCAGTATGATTATCTATTTTCATCTATCTACGATAAATAGTTTTTCAAAAACCTCACGAAATATGTTATGTGAAAACAGTACAGCTTAGCATCTGTTAGCATTAGTTCAGTTCAGTTTTATTTCAGTTTAGTTCTTACAGATCCACATGATGGTTTTTAGGCTTAGCTATGATTGACATGTATCATATGTGTTTATGCCATGTTTTAGAATCCATATTTAGCCATGTTCAGCATGTATTTCAAACAGCATGTTTTAAAACATAAATTTCATCGTATGCATGTTTTGTGAGGTAGATGGTTTCTTACTAAGCTCCCAGGCTTACAGATACTCTTTTCCTTATACTGCAGATAAAGGTAAAGGAAAGATGGACTAGCGGAGGCTGGAGGACAATGCGATGAAGATGTGTGTGGGTGGAACTTGGAATAAAGATCTTAGGGATCTAGCAAGTTTTGTTTATGCATTAGAACTCTTTAGCAATTTATTTGTTCCGCACTTAAGTACGTTTAAATGCCATGAACTAGTGAACTATGCACTAGGCCAAGCTTAGAATACTAAATATTTGATGTTAGAATGTTTCCCAGCCATTTTAGAACTTGTATATGTGATTTGGGCATGAAACAGTGCTGAAATCAGAACTCAGCTGAAAAATCAGAAACCCCAATCGATCAGCCGATCGATTGGAGGCCCCCAATCGATCAGCCAATCGATTGGGGAGCTTGATTTCGTGAACAGTAAGCTCTGGAATCGATCACTGGATCGATCGGGGAATTAGCCTCGCGAACAGAGAGCCTTTGAATTGATCCCTGGATCGATTGGCAACCCTGGATCGATCAGCCGATCGATCCAGAATTTACCCCGTGCACAGTAGCGAGCTGAATCGATGAATGGATCGATCAACAAGTCTGGATCGATCAACCGATCGATCCAATCAAAGTTTTCGTATACAGTGGCATGCTAGATCGATCAGTGAATCGATCCGAACATCCTAATCGATCAGCCGATCGATTGAAATGCCTGTTCCAGCTGGAAACACTTAAGTTCAGTCCTTAATCACATGTGAAGGCTAGATCTTCTCTTTGGAGTAAAGGTACAACATTTAAAAAGGGTATCTTTAAGCATCAGTTCAGATTTAGTAGCAATTGGCATGGGTTTAGTAAATTTTAAATTAGTTCACGTTTCCGCACCTTATAATATAGCTTAGCACAACATAATGTGACGGTCCGGCCTCGCAGCCTAGTCAGTAGGAGGCGGGTCGTTACAGCATGCGATAATTTAAAAAAAAAACTTTTTGCTTAATATAGATTGCACCTCATTGGAACCTTTGGAAATGAGTACAAACTCACGGCTCGACTCGGACTTAGACTCATCTTCTTGTTCCAACTCTCTTTCTGATTCTAGTTCGGTTTCCATCAGTGAGAGGTAGTTGGTCAACTTCGGTTTGCCGTTGTCTAATTCCTCCAAGGACGACTCGTCCCAAGTCGCCTTGAAGGTCTTCTTTTTTCTTTTTTTTTTTTGTAATTTCTTTAGTGTTTCCTCCTTGAGATTAGGACACTTGTGCTTGTAGTGTCCTTTTTATTGCACTCGAAGTAGGTGAAGCTTGACTTACTGATGTTGGGCTTGATCATCTTTTGAAGGTCCTTTGTGTTGGAACCCCAAGGTTGTTTTGGTGTGATCAACAAGTTAAGTTAGGTCCTGTGTGTATTTAACCTTGTTTCTAAGTATGCAGGAGCTTAGGAGCACAGGTACTCGAGCGGAAGACGCATCTAGCGAGAAGGACGGCACCCTGTGCGTCCAAGGGACGAGGCGCTGCGGAAGAGTACACCGGCGGACGAGAAGGAAGCATGCGGTGGTTTCGAGGGACGAAAGCCGGAGCGGAAGATTGCTCGGGGAGCAAGAGACGCAGCTAGATAGAAGGTCGACGACTGAGGGACGAAGACTGTGGATGAGTACGCTGGCGGACGAGAAGGAAACACGCGGCAATTCCGAGGGACAAGAAGCCGGAGGGAAGCACGCTCGAGAAGACCGGAAGTTGGGTTCGGGTGAGCCCTTTTCCGGATGGCAGAGATCACCCAAGTAAGCGGATCCGGAGCGGAAGACCCGGACCGAGACGGGACTAAAATGGAGCAGAGGTCCCGGACGCAAAAGTCAACCAGAGTTGACTTTTTGCTCCGGGGCGCCCGGAGCAGCTCGGGGCACCCAGAACGTGAAGTTTGACCAGAACGCGTCTTTCGCGTTCTGGACGTTGGGGGATAAAGTTTTATCCCCCCAGGGCGCCCGGAACCCTTCCAGGCGCCCTGACCAAGGCTATAAATATAGCCTTGGTCCAGAAGCTTGAAGTTAACTCAGTAATTAGCATTCCAAACACTTGTGCGCTCACTGTTCTAGTTTAGCTTCTGTTTTTGTGCTTTCACCTGTGTAAGAGGCTTCTCCGCCCGAAGGAGTTTTTAGTGCGATCACTTTCCTTGGATTAACAACCTCCCCGGTTGTAACCAAGTCAAACACGGTGCCTCGTTTCTTTTCTTGTATTTCTGCTTAGCTAATTTTATACAAGTGTTAGTTTAAGAGTTCGAGAAGGGTTGCTTGTGTTTTTTTTACAGGGCTATTCAACCCCCCCTTCTAGCCGGCCCAACGGTCCTACAAGTGGTATCAGAGCCGAGGCACTTCAGGAGGACTAACCGCCGAACGAAGCAACGAGATGGCCGGACCAATCATCCACCCGCCGAAATACGAAGGGGACTTCGCTACCTGGAAAAAACTGATGCAGGTATTTCTTACAACAGATATTGAATTATTTTTAACAATGAAATTTGGCTTTGAAGCTCCAGAGGAGAAGGAAATAGATAAATGGACAAACAAGGAGCAGGCCGACTTCGTGGCGAACGGCAAAGCAGAGTACCATATGCTAAGCATTCTTCCACCTCAAGAAGTCAACAGGATCGGTAAATACAACTCCGCAAAGGAACTTTGGGAAAAGTTCCTTGAGCTGCACGAAGGGACGTCCGAAGCTAAGCTGCTTCGCAATCAGCTCACCAGCCTGCGACTTGGGGAAGACGAGACAGTCACACATCTGCACTCCAGAATAAAAGAAATCATCACCGGACTCACGAATCTCGGAGAAAAGGTAAGTAATCGAGATTCACTCAGGTACGCGTTAAATTCATTTCCGAGAAATTCAAAATGGGCATCACTAGTAGATGCTTTTTACATTTCTAAGGACTTAGAAAAAATTTCATTAGAAGAATTTTTTTCAACATTTGAAGTCCATGAGTCAAGATGTGCAGGAATGAAGGAGCCCAAGAACAACGTCGCCCTCAAAGCTTCGAGAGACGAACCTGAGTCGGAATCCTCTCTCGACGACGAGGAAATGGTAATGATAGTAAGAAGATTCAAGAAACTTTGTAAATCCAGATCTACTAACCATCCGCAGGGAAAGAGGAGAAGAATGATCCGCTGCTACCACTGCGACGAAGAAGGGCACATCAAGGAGAACTGCCCCAAGCTGAAGAACATGGACAAGGAGAAGGGTAAGAAGTCTATCCAAAAGTGAAAGGCCCTAAAGGCGACGTGGGACGATACATCGTCCGAATCAGAAGTCGAAGCATTCTCCGGACTCGCACTGATGGCGAGCCATCAAGACGACGACTACGATTCAAGCTCTTCCGAAATGAGCATCGAGAGCATCGATGAAGGGGGAGACACGTCCGAAGAAAGCAGCAGCTCAGGGGGAGAAACAGACAACGAGATCGACAAGGTAAGTCAGGTACGATCTCTTCCTCCCGATAAAATGTTTAAGTTTGTTAAACTTTTAACAAAAGACTGCTGCAAATTATAAAGTGAAAATAAAAATTTAAAAGTAATTCTAGCTAAGTCTTGTTCCTTAGAAGAATTAGATAAATTAAAATTGAAAAATGAAAAATTAGAATTAGAAAATCAAAATTTGAAAATTCAAATAGATAACTTAAAAAACTATGCATGTTCATCTAAAACCAATTTTAGAAGATTTAATAATTTAAATTGGTACTTTAAATATCACCCGGGACAAATTAGGAACATCTCAAGAAAATATGTCCCTAAAAACCTTTTAGTTAATCCAGTAGGTTGGAACCTATATTGGGTTCCTAAATCATGCTTAAATTAATTTTAAAATTAAAATTAGCGCTTTAAGTGAGAAAAATTAAACAAATAATTTCTTTATGAGGCTTTGTCTAAGGAAGTGGTTGTTGCTCCAATAACCAAGAAGGACTAGTGCCTCGCCACGACCTGGAAGCCAAAATATTGAAATAAATGTTTAATTAACTTACTAATGAAGCATTAATACAAGAATTAATTAGTGCTTGAAAAAGGTTATTCAAAACATTTTATTTCAAATTAGAAATTTACTTACTTAGAATTCTTTTTAAAATATTCTCAAAAATCATTTTTTTTCTAAGTTAAGAATCTTTTTAAACAAGAAATCTCAGCTTAAATTACTTAGAAACATTTTTGTTAAGTCTTTAACCCTCAGATTATTTTTCTTGGAACCCCATTTTTTTGTGATCAAAGGGGGAGAAGGGAAAGTATAAGTCTAGGGGGAGGTAGGTAGATAGATTTTTTCTATCTTTTTGTACTTAAATTACAAATTAAGTTAATTTACTTAATTTTACTTAATATCTATTTTTACCCTAGCTTAACTTGGGTTGATCACACCAAAAAGGGGGAGATTGTTGGAACCCCAAGGTTGTTTTGGTGTGATCAACAAGTTAAGTTAGGTCTTGTGTGTATTTAACCTTGTGTCTAAGTATGCAGGAGCTTAGGAGCACAGGTACTCGAGCGGAAGACGCAGCTAGCGAGAAGGACGACACGCTGTGCGTCCGAGGGACGAGGCGCTGCGGAAGAGTACACCGGCGGACGAGAAGGAAGTGCGCGGTGGTTTCGAGGGACGAAAGCCGGAGCGGAAGATTGCTCGGGGAGCAAGAGACGCAGCTAGCGAGAAGGTCGACGACTGAGGGATGAAGACTGCGGATGAGTACGTTGGCGGACGAGAAGGAAACACGCGGCAATTCCGAGGCCAAGCGGAGGAAGCATGCTCGAGAAGACCGGAAGTTGGGTTGGGTGAGCCCTTTTCGGATGGCGAGATCACCCAAGTAAGCGGATCCGGGCGGAAGACCCGGACCGGCGGACTAAAGAGGCAGAGGTCCGGACGTAAAGTCAACGAGTTCACTTTTTGCTCGGGCGCCAGCTGTCCGGCGCCTGAAGCTCAGGCGCCGGACAGTTCGGGCGCCCGCGTGAAGTTTGACCAGAGCAGCGTCTTCGAGTTACGGACATTGGGGATAAAGTTTATCCCCAGCTAACGGCTTCAGCGCCCCGACCAAACTATAAATATAGCCTTGGTCCGGAAGCTAACTCAGTAATTAGCATTCCAAACACTTGTGCGCTCACTGTTCTAGTTTAGCTTCTGTTTTTGTGCTTTCACCTGTGTAAGAGGCTTCTCCGCCCGAATGAGTTTTTAGTGCGATCACTTTCCTTGGATTAACAATCTCCCCGGTTGTAACCAAGTCAAACACGGTGCCTCGTTTCTTTTCTTGTATTTCTGCTTATCTAATTTTATACAAGTGTTAGTTTAAGAGTTCGAGAAGGGTTGCTTGTGTTTTTTTACAGGGCTATTCAATCCCCCCTTCTGTTGGGTTTTTCGGGCCGCGAAAACCGCTTTTCGCATCGCGGAAACCCCGAATCACCCAAAGCCGTAGATCCGTGCAAGGAAAATCGAACGAAAATTACGAGTACGAGTTTTACATATCTAGATCTACTCCTAGATCTATGTGTTAAGAAGTATACCTTGAAGCGTGCCCTTTCGCGTTCCCGCTCGTCCAAGGAATTGTCGGATCTCTAGACCGTCAAGCGTCGGTCCTCTAGAAGTATCCACACGGACACGTAGGTGGAGAAAACCTCACACAAAGGTGTGCTAGCACCTTGGTAAGATTCGGCCAAGCAAGGAGGAGAGGGAGAGGGAGAGCTTGAGAGGAAGGAGGAAGAAAATACACACTTGAATGAAAAATGAATTCTCATTCAAAACCCAAAGTGGCCGGCCACTCTCCATCATGTAACTCCCAAATTAATTGCATTAATTGCAATTAATATGAAGCCATTAAAGAGAATGACTTTGTAACTTCCATGAGGTGGCACCCATGATGATGTGGAGTAACATCATTGGTCCACATCAATGCCAACTCACCAATGAGGTGGCATAAAGTCAAGTCAAACTTGACTTTTAATCTTCCTCTCAAGTCAAGTCAAACTTGACCAAATCTCTTCCATGGTTGATCGAATCCAACCATTTGATTCAAGCCAACTTAATATAATGAATCTAATTCATTTAATTATATTGATTCAATGAGTCAAAATCTAAATTAGACTCATTGAACACATGAATCAACTTGAGTCAAACTCAAGTTAGCCCAATTAGGATTACTCTTAATCCAATTTGATTCATCAAATGAATCTAAGTCCTCTTGGTTCATCATATGAACCTAATCTCCATCTAATTGTCCTAAGTGTGTGACCCTATAGGTTCTTGTAACGTTGGCAATGCCCTAAACCCATTTAGGAGCATAAGTAATGAGCGGTATTTAGCAACACATCATTACTACCCAAGTTACAAGAATGTCGAGATCCGACATCACCTTGTGACTACTAATTGTGACTCCTCACAATATATGACAAGTGTCCTTCTATCCTAGACATCTAGATTGATCAATATGAGGCATAGACCATGTCATCCTCTAATCAATCTAAATCTTGAACTCCAAGTAGACTCACTCGATCAAATGAGCTCAACATCTAATGTTGACTCATTTGGACATGGCCATGCACTTAGTGGTCTCACTCTATCAAGAATACCGATGTCGCTCCTATCATATGGGAGGGATAGATCCCATCTACATCACTCACATCCCTCTACATAATTCGTTATATACCCAGTAATCACCTTTATAGTCCACCCAGTTACGGGTGACGTTTGACGAAACCAAAGTACATAACTCCTTATGTAGGGATCTATGGTGACTTCAGGTCTAAGGACTAGTAGTCATACTAATAGCCACATGAGAAAGTATATGACACTCATATAACGATCCATGATACTTTCTCATGGCGGGTCATTCAGTATACATTCTCTAATGCATACCTATGTGTCAGCTTGATATCTCTATATCCATGACTTGTGAGATCAAGTCATCAAGCTGACCTACATGCTAGTCTTATTGTATTAACATTGTCCCTGAATGTTAATACTCGACTAGGAATGATTAAGAGTAGTGTTCCCTATATAATCTCACTATCGGTTCAACTAACCGATTGATATAGGTGAGAACCATCTACTCAAGGACATTATTATACTTAGTTTATTTGGCACCAATACAAGTAAGTATAATAACCATAATCCAAATGTCTTTATTAATATACAAGAATATGATACAATGAGTCCTTACAATCATCAAATGATTGGCTCTAGGGCTCTAACTAACAATCTCCCACTAGCACTAGTGCCAATCAGTATAGGCTCTAAGGTCTAATGACCTAGTGTGACCATCATGCTTTCTCTGTGCCAAAGCCTTGGTCAAGGGATCTGCGATGTTAGCCTCTGTAGGTACTCTGCAAATCTTCACATCCCCTCTATCGATAATCTCTCGAATGAGATGGAAGCGCCGTAGTATGTGCTTGGTCCGCTAGTGTGAGCGAGGTTCCTTCGCCTGTGCTATAGCTCCATTGTTGTCACAATAGAGCTCAACTGGGTCAGCGATGCTAGGAACCACCCCAAGTTCAGTGATGAACTTGCGGATCCAAACTGCCTCCTTTGCTGCCTCTGATGCAACAATATACTCGGCCTCTATTGTAGAATCAGCTACTGTGTCCTGCTTCGAACTCTTCCAGCTGACAGCACCACCATTAATGCAAAATACGAACCCCGACTGTGATCTATAGTCATCCTGGTCAGTCTGGAAGCTAGCATCACTGTAACCCTTTACAGCTAGCTCATCACTGCCTCCATATATCAAGAAATATTCTTTAGTCCTTCTTAAGTACTTAAGAATATTCTTGACCGCTATCCAGTGACTTTCACCTGGATCTGACTGGTATCTGCTCGTCATGCTCAAAGCATACGAGACATCAGGTCGAGTACATAGCATGGCGTACATGATCGATCCTATGGCTGAGGCATAAGGGATTTGATCCATGCGGTCTCTCTCCTCTCTAGAAGAGGGACCTTGAGTCTTCGAAAGACTCACGCCATGTGACATCGGCAGAAATCCCTTCTTGGAGTTCTGCATGGCAAACCGTAGGAGTACCTTATCAATATATGTACTCTGACTTAGGCCAAGCAATCTCTTAGATCTATCTCTATAGATCTGTATCCCTAGAATGCGGGATGCCTCACCTAAGTCCTTCATTGAGAAGCAACTCCCTAGCCAGGTCTTGACAGACTGAAGCATAGGGATGTCCTTCCCAATGAGTAGTATGTCATCCACATACAATATGAGGAAGACAACTATATCCCCTACAACCTTCTTGTAGACACAAGGCTCATCTTCGTTCTTGATGAAACCAAACTGTTTGATTGCATCATCGAATCAAAGATTCCAGCTCCGAGAAGCTTGCTTTAGTCCATAAATGGACCTATGCAGCTTGCATACTCTGCTAGTATGCTGTGGATCTACAAAACCCTCAGGTTGTGTCATGTACACATCCTCGAGTAGGTTTCCATTCAGAAACACGATTTTGACATCCATCTGCCATATCTCATAGTCATGGTAGGCTGCAATAGCAAGCATGATCCGAATGGACTTAAACATCGCTACTGGAGAAAAGGTTTCATCATAGTCAATACCATGAATCTGCTTGAAACCTTTAGCTACCAAGAGACCCTTATAAATAAGTCCATCCATGTCAGTCTTTCTCTTAAAGACCCACTTACATCCTATGGGTTTTACCCCTTCAGGTGGATCAACCAAAGTCCATACTTGGTTGGTGTACATAGATTCCATCTCGGATCTCATGGCTTCTAGCCATTTCTTGGAATCTGGTCTCATCACAACTTCCTGATAGGTGGTAGGCTCATCCTCTATGAGCACAACATCATCATGGTCAGACAAGAGAAATGAGTATCTCTCAGGCTGACGACGTACCCTATCAGACCTGCGAAGAGGTATGTCTACTTGAACTGGTTGTTGTTCCTCAACTCTTTGTGGAACAACATCATCCACAACACTTTGTGGTTCCAGTTCAACTTCCATCGAGGCATCAGTGCTATTGTTCGCATCTTGAACTTCTTCAAGATCGAACGCGCTCCCACTAGTCTTTCTAGAAACAAAGTCCCTTTCTAGAAAGACCCCAGTCTTTGCCACAACTACCTTGTGCTGACTAGGAATGTAGAAGTAATATCCCTTAGTTTCCTTGGGATATCCAATGAAAAAGCACTTGTCGGATTTGGGTCCTAACTTGTCTGAGACTTGATGTCGAACATAAGCCTCACAACCCCAAATCCTCATGAAAGACACCTGGGCATCTCTCCCAGTCCATATCCTATATGGTGTCTTTATCACGGCCTTGGATGGAACTCGGTTGAGTATAAAAGCTGCCGTGTCTAGAGCATAGCCCCAAAGGTATGTCGGAAGATGTATGTGACTCATCATAGATCGTACCATATCTAATATGCGATTCCTCCTTCGGATACACCATTCCATTGTGGTGTTCGGGGGAGTGAGTTGGGATAGAATCCACACTCGGCTAAATAGTCACGAAACTCATGGCTAAGGTATTCTCCACCTCGATCGAATCGAGTATCTTAATACTCTTGCCAGGCTTTCTGTACTTCATTCTTGAATTCTTTGAACTTTTCAAAGGATTCAGACTTATGTGTCATCAAGTACACATAACCATATCTACTGAAATCATCAATAAATGTGATGAAGTACATATAACCACCTCTAGCAGCAACATTGAAAGGGCCACATACATCACTATGTATGAGTCCTAACAAATCAGTTGCTCTCTCGCTATGCCCACTAAAGGGAGTCTTGGTCATCTTGCCTCGTAGGCATGACTCGCATACCTCATATGATTCAAAATCAAATGAGTCCAGCATACCATCCTTATGGAGCTGGGATAAGCGCTTATCATTTATATGAACAAAGCGACAGTGCCAGAGGTAAGTTTGGTTCATGTCATTTGACTTGAACTTCATTGTTGGATCGAGACCACGCTAGGAGGGGGGGGGGGGGTGAATAGCGCTCGTGGCTATTTCGTTCGATTCGTAAAACTATCGGAGTAAAATACGCAGTGGAAAATGTAAATAAACACAAACACAGAGACACGGTCGTTTACTTCGTTCGGAGCCTAAGGCGACTCCTACTCGAAGGCCCGCGATCCTTGATCGCTTCCGGTGGGCAACAACTATAAGCTCGATAAAATATTACAAGTTGAAGTACAATAAACGACAGTAAATAATTATACCAACGACAAAGAAATGAAGATTCGGAGCTCCTGGTCGTCGGGCACAAGTAGCAGCACTTCGGAACATCGTTTGGAGCAGCATGTAGCACTTGAATCACTTAAGACTTGATGTTCTGAAGTGCTGGTCGAAACCCCCTTATAAAGGGTGTTCAAGGCGCCTCCATGCTGCCGATTCTTCCGCACGGATCAAACTTGATCTGGTCGAACTTCATCTGCTTAAGGCGCCTCAAACCCTGCTCAAGGCACCTTCCAAGGCGCCTTAAACCCCTCAGGCGCCTCCAGGCTTGCCGCAAAGTCGGCTTTTGACCCAGGCGCCTCAAGCTCCATGGGCGCCTCGGACCTTATTCATCAGGGTAACCTTTTCACTTTGGTCCTGCAAGATACATTAATCCCAGATATACCTGCAGCACAAAGTTAGCACATAAGCATAATAGAAGATAGACTATCAGGGCGACTTGGTTTCCTACCGAAACCCTAGGTCGACCCGACGCCTCTACTGTTCCCTCTACGGGAACGCGTCCTCACCTACTCCACTCGGAGATTTACATTGCGGTGCGATCCTCCGGATCGGTGAACTTTGCTCAAGACTTGATGCTTCGGACTTCTGCTGGACATCCGCCTCGGCTAGTCCGGACTTTCACACAGTTCGCGACACCAGGACTTTCCACCTAGGGTTACCATCCCCTAGGACTTTTGCCTGAAGCCATCGACCTGCCAAGACTTTCCGCATAGGGTTACCACCCCCTATGACCTAGGGTTACCACCCCCTAGGGTTTTTCCTTTTGCCTAACCGCAGCTAGGACTTTCCTGACATTCTCAAGTAGACTTGTTAGATTACAAAACATCTTAACTTTGAATTCTTTGCCGTTATCAAAACACGAGTTCGATCGTTGGATGCTTCCCGCACCAACAATCTCCCCCTTTTTGATTATGGCAACACAAATTCGAAGTTAAGTAAACAAGCGAATAGATAGTCATTTTAAACACAGGCAAAATTTGTTAAGTATAGATGAATAAGGTAACTAAAGTAAATTTTGCCCTATATACTCCCCCTTAACTTTTGCTCCCCCTTAATTTTTGCTCCCCCTTAATTTTTAACTTGAATTTTATGTTTACATTTTTGCTACTCTCCCCCTTTGCCATAACTCAAAAAAATGGGCAATGCATAAAGAGTTGTACATGATTAAAGTTAGCAATATTCAACAAAGTTTGGAAGTTAAGGTCAATTGGAATTTAAGTTTTTAGGACAAGATTATTCATTTAAGTTCAGTTGGTCCTTAAGTCCAAGCACAAGTCATGTTTATATATTAGGTATCAGAGCCATAGAGAACAAAACATTCTTGAAAAAAAGAAATCGAGTATCTTTTGCCAACTGTCTAACCTTTAGTTACTTGCTGATTGTCTATAGGACAATAGCTTTTACTAGGTTAGTCAAGTTAAGTTATTTAGGTCCAGATAGACTTGACTAGAGCTGGAGAACTTTAACTTGATTAATGTTTATTGCATATTTAACGCCCAGACTTATATTGATGCACAGATATAAGCATTCTTGAGTCTAGGCTATACCCTATGCATCTCACGCCATTCTATGTTTTTCAATCACAATCAAGGTGAACCTAGGTGCTTTGTGAGATGCTCTGGCTTAATTCTAGGGGAACATGATATCTAGGGGGAAGTCCTAGACTAAACCCAACTTTTGAAAGTCTAGCAAAATTGGAGTTTTGAAAACAGTTTTTCCTAGAATTTGAAAACAAAATAATAATAGTAAGATATCTATTCTACCCAACACATTCCTATTTGCCTTCTAAGTCCACTGAACTCAAGTTCAGGTAAGGATTTTGTAAAAATGTCAGCTAGGTTTGATTTGGACTCAACGTGGTTGAGTGCAATTTCACTTTTAGGTACATGATCCCTTACAAAGTGGTGTTTTACCTCTATGTGTTTGGTCCTAGAGTGGTGTATAGGATTTTTGGTCAGATTAATTGAGCTGATATTATCAATAAAAATTTTAGTATTTTTATAGTCTAGTTGATAGTCTTTTAGTGTATGCATCATCCATAACAATTGAGATGCACATTCTCCTAGAGCTATGTATTTAGCTTCTGTAGTGGATAGAGCAACACAATGTTGCTTTCTGCTTGACCAACTTACTAGACACTGACCTAGAATTTGGCAGCCACCACTTGTACTTTTTCTGTCTAGCTTGCACCCGGCATAGTCTGAATCAGAATAGCCATAAAGGTCAAAAGTGCAAGTTCTTGGATACCAAAGTCCTACATTTATAGTTCCTTTAATATACCTAAGTATTCTTTTGACATAAGATAGGTGTGACTCTTTTGCGCATGATTGGTATCTAGCGCACATACCTACTGCAAACAATATGTCGGGTCGACTTGCAGTTAGATAGAGTAAGCTACCTATGGCGCTTCTATAGTATTTTGAGTCAACTGGTTTTCCTTCAGGGTCAGAGTCAATGTTTATGTTGGTTGCCATTGGAGTATTTATTATTTTTGAATTTTCTATACAGAATTTTTTAATCAACTCTTTAGCATATTTAGTTTGATAAATGTAGATTCCATCTTTAGTTTGTTTAATTTGTAAACCTAAGAAGAAATTAAGTTCTCCAACCATACTCATTTCAAATTCACTTTCCATTAATTTGACGAATTCTTTTAAGAATTTTGAATTGGTTGAACCAAAGATTATGTCGTCAACATAAATTTGGGATATAAAGATGTCTTTTCCTATAGTTTTTACGAACAAAGTAGGATCGATTTGTCCTTGGTTAAATTCTTTGAATATTAAGTAATTAGATAATCTTTCATACCATGCTCTAGGGGCTTGTTTTAGTCCATATAGTACCTTTTTTAATTTAAATACGTGATTAGGGTAGTCTATGTCTTCAAACCCTGGAGGTTGGCTTACGTAGACGTCTTCCTTGATAAAACCATTTAAAAAGGCTGACTTAACATCCATTTGGTACAATTTGAATCCTTTATTGGCTGCATAGGCTAATAACATCCTAATGGACTCGAGTCTAGCTACTGGAGCATAACTTTCATCATAGTCTAAGCCTTCAACTTGACTAAACCCTTTGGCTACTAACCTTGTTTTGTTTCTTACTATATCACCGTGATCATCCAACTTGTTCATAAAAACCCATTTAGTGTCTATTATTGATTTATCTATGGGTTTAGGTACAAGGTCCCAGACCTGGTTTCTCTCAAATTGGGCTAATTCTTCCTGCATCGCAATGATCCAGTCTGGATCAGGCAGGACTTCTTCTATAGTTTTAGGTTCAATTTTAGAAATTAGAGCAATCTGACTAAGGTTTCTATAGGACGATCTAGTTCTGACTCCTAGGTTTGGGTTACCCAAAATTTGGTCAGGTGGGTGAGAGGAGCTTTGTAACGACCCAATTTTCCTTATTTTAAGTTCTAAAAGTCCATAAAAATATTTGGAAATACTTTTAAAATATTCTAGAGATTTTTAGAAATTTTTAGAGTATTTTTATGCAATTTTTGGAGGTCGTTTAGTAGGGTTACAAAAGAAAGAAGTTTTGACCAAAAATGTAGAAGGTGAGATTCGAAACCACGACCTCGGGTCGGACTGACCCAAGCGAAACCGGCCCGACCAGCTGAGCTGCGCGTGGTTTGTTAACCAAGTATGTAGCGAAATATATTTAAGCTATAGTTGGGGACGTTTAAAATAAATTGGAATTAAGAGTGCGCGACTGAGGATTTGAAACCCAAACCTGTGGCTTCAAGCAAAACTCAGCTGACCAACTGCGCCAGCGGGCTGTGTTAACCTAAGAGGGAGAGAAATATATTTAAGGTATGGTATTTAATAAAATAACCTAGGTTGTAAAAGAGGTTAAGTTAAGAGAGGAAAACCTAAAATTTTCTATCAAAATTTCCCTTCTCCTCACGCACGCGGCGCCGTTTCTTCTCTCGGGCGAAAACCCCAGCCAAGGCTAGGGTTCCTCCCTCCGGCGTCGGCGAGGTGTTTTCCGGCCGATCTCCACCCGTGGGTGACCATTCCGGCAGGGGAAGCTCGGGGAACACAAGGAAACGGGAGGAAACGAAGCTCTACCGAAACCCTAGGACACTTCTCTTCGGTTGTAAGTCCAAGAACCCGATGTAAGTGCTTCTCACCTGCGGTAGGAGTAGCTTTTGGGGTTTTCGTTTGCATTTTCTTGTTGTTGTGTAATGAACAAGAGCAGCCTTTCATTCTAGCCTATTGTCCAGATTTCAACCCTTTACTAGCATTTTAGTTTGGGTTTTAATTCAAGTTCTTTTGCTGTTTTTTTTTTGAGCACGGACAGATTTTTAAGTGTCTTCCTTGATTGTTACAGCATGCTTAATTAGATGTGTTCGCCTTACATTGCAAGCATGTTTAAGTAGCTATGCTTCTTTCCAGTCATGGCATGATTAAAGGATGGCTAAGATTCAAAAATAATTAGTTTCACAAGCTTGTCATTTGGAACCTGTTACTGCCGTGAGCCTGATCAAACTTAATTCCTAAGAGCATGTAGGCTTTAAATTTCTGATTGAGTTTGTTTTGAATATATCCAGATATATATTAGTGGCACATGGTTTTAGAATCCCTTGTATAATGTAGATGTGTCAGAAGTACAAGCAAAGTAAGACTAAGGTCACAAATTGATCTTGAATTCCAGAATTTAGAATTAAAGCACACTAAGTGCTTAAATAAATGCCAAGGCATTTTATTACAAGAAGTATTTAAAGAAGGATATAAAGAAAAGTATTTTACTTTTAAAAGGGCATGTACCGGACACAAAGTCCAAGGGATGAGCTCCAAGTTGCCCCTAGACATAAGGTCTAGAAGTGTCTTAATGGTTTTGGGATTAGCTACCTCAATTCTCATTAAGAAAGGCGCGCAAAGTGGTACAATGCCGGGCCCAAGTAAAGTTGAATATTATTTTTAAAGTATACAAGTATTAATTTGGAAACAAACAGAACAAGTTCTTTTATCTAAGTTGCAAATTCTAGCAAGTTAAATTGTTGTTTTCCTTTAGAGATGCATGATGTAGTTCTATTTGCTATTTTCATGTTGAGCATGTATTTCCCTGCTTTCTTTTATGCTTATGCATTCCGTATCGGATTTTGTGAGTAGAAAGCACTTACTAAGCTTTTAGCTTATAGATACTACTTTTTCCTCCTACTGCAGATATAGATAAAAATAAAGGAAAAGCTAAAGTGGTATAGAAGGAGGCGACAAGGAGACACTGGTGATGTGTGTGTGGATGGCAGTGATGGAAGATTTGGGGACCTTGCTTTTAAATTGCTGCAAGTTAATTTAATTAGTTTTCTTCTTAAATAACTAGGAGAATTTAGAGAAATACAGATTCTTTTTGCTCTTTCTGTTTTGCTGTTTTGAAGTTGTTCAAATGCTTTTGTTCTGTTGAATTTCTGGAATCATTCGGATGTTAAATGCTTATGTTCATTACTTCTTTATACTCTGCTAGAATGTTAAATTTCTGGAAGGTTAAATCTGCTGGGAAGTTTGGATTTGATTGCACAGTAGTCTCTCATGTATGTTGGTATTCATGTGCTAAAGCTGGAGTTTTATTTCTGCCGTGGGAATCATATCTGCAGGAATTCTTTTGTCTATAAAAAAAATGTGCACTGTTTCGTTTTGTTAGAAAAGCATGAGCAGTAAGAGTTTTGGTGTATGAAGGAAAAGCATGTGTATGAAAGAAAAGCATGTGGTTCGGTTTGAGATGAAATGAATAAGTAGTATTCTATTTCACTTCCCCTTAACTACTGTTTGGTTGTAGAATGAATAACTACATTTTGTAACAAGGAATGTTAGGTAGGATTTCATGAATGCAAGTTAATAAAGGGAGTTGCAAACAGTAGAGATATTTAAGTTCATTGTCTATATGTTACACTCACTTGTTGTCTCACTTAATTGCATGTTTTTAAAAAAATAATAATAATACTATAAGAACAGTTTAAAGCATTTTTGATATGTGATATGTTTTTAACAAATGGTTGAAAGCATTTCTAGTGTTAAGTAGGTAGTACCAGTTATGTGTAGTTAGTAGAATCAGTAGCGGTCACCCTCAGAGTAGTAGTAAGGAGGGTGGTCGTTACAAGCTTATTCTAGTTGGTCTTATTTGTGAGTCAGAAACTGGTTCTTCTGACTCATTAAGATTAGGTTGGATTTCATCATCGTCTGCTGCTCTAGGATTAGTGTCAATATTTTCATTTATATTAGGTAAATTGTTTTCTTCATCAAATATTACATTAGTTGTTTCTTCAACTTTCAAGGTATTTTGATTAAATACTCTAAAGGCTCTACTGGTTGAGGAGTATCCTAAGAATATTCCTTGGTTAGATTTGGGTGTAAATTTTCCTAAGTAATCTTTAGTATTTAAAATGTGAACTTTACACCCAAATACTTTTAGATAGTTTAGATTGGGAATTTTATTATAGTAGAGTTCATATGCTATTTTATTATGAAATTTATTAATTAAAATTCTGTTTTGAATGTAATTTGCAGTATTTATTGCTTCAGCCCAAAATTGATGATTTAAGTGATATTCATTTAACATAGTTCTAGCTGCTTCTTGTAAAGTTCTATTTTTACGTTCCACTAGGCCATTTTGTTGGGGGGTTCTAGGACATGAAAATTCATGTTGGTATCCATTTATTTTACAAAATTGGGTGAACTTATGATTTTCAAATTCCCCTCCGTGATCACTTCTTATTCTTTTAATTTTAGTATCTTTTTCATTTTCCGTTAAGTTGCAAAAATTACTAAATATTTCATAGGTTTCATCTTTTGTTTTTAGAAATTTCACCCAAGTGTACCTAGAGTAGTCATCAATTATTACTAAGTAATATTGGTTCTTGTTTAGTGATTTGGCTCCATGTGAATCAAATAGATCAAGGTGAAGAAGCTCAAGTATGGTGTTGGATCTTTCTAGGTTAGTTGACTTGTGGGTTGACTTGGTTTGTTTTCCTTTTTGACATGCATCACAGATTGAATTTTCAATAAATTTTAATTTGGACAAACCTCTAACTAGACCATTTTGACTCATTTTTGAAATAAGTCTTGTGTGTGTGTGACCCAGCATTCTGTGCCACAGTTGGGTTTCCTCTTGCTGTGTCAGGAGACACTTTATTAAGGAAATTGATAAATCAATTGTGTAGATGTTATTTTTTCTAAGTCCCTTAAGTTTAATTTCTGGATGTTCAATATTTTTAACTAGACATCCAGATTTATCGAAATTAACTAGGTATCCGCTGTCACACAATTGACTTATACTTAGTAAATTAAAGTTAAAATTTTCAACCAATAAAACATTTCGAATAATGAAATCGGAACTAAGTTCAATATTACCTTTTCCGATTACTTTAAGTTTACCATTGTTGCCGAATGCAACTGATCCTAGACTCTTGTACTTGAGTTTAGTAAACTTCAACTTATCTCCAGTCATATGTCTGGAACATCCACTATCCAACATCCATTGATCCAATTCCTACACATGAAGTAGTTGAATTGGTTTCTTTTTAATGGAGATAGCGTGATTGAAGCAGACACTGTGTTTATTGAGTTTGAGATTCCAAATAATTTTAAGTTTTAAAATAATTTTAACTTTTAAAAGATTTTTAAAAGATTTTGAAATTAATTTTGAAAAGATTTTTAAAAGATTTTGAAATTAATTTTGAAAAGATTTTTAAATAATTTTGAAATTAACTTTGAAAAGATTTTTAAATAATTTTGAAATTAATTTTGAAAAGATTTTTAAATAATTTCGAAATTAATTTTGAAAAGATTTGAAATTAAATAATTTTGAAATTAAATTTGAAAAGATTTTAAAAGATTTTGAAATTAATTTTGAAAAGATTTTTAAGTAACTTTGAAATTGATTTTGAAAAGATTTAAATAATTTTGAAATTAATTTTGAAAAGATTTGAAATTAAATAATTTTGAAATTAATTTTGAAAAGATTTTTAAATAATTTTGAAAAGATTTTTAAGTAATTTTGAAAAGATTTTTAAATAATTTTGAAATTAATTTTGAAAAGATTTTTAAGTAATTTTGAAATTAATTTTGAAAAGATTTTTAAATAATTTTGAAATTAATTTTGAAAGATTTTTAAATAATTTTAAATTAATTTTGAAAAGATTTTTAAATAATTTTGAAAAGATTTTTAAATAATTTTGAAATTGATTTTGAAAAGATTTTTAAATAATTTTGAAATTAATTTTGAAAAGATTTTTAAATAATTTTGAAATTAATTTTGAAAAGATTTAGATTTTTAAGTAATTTTAAAATTAATTTTGAAAATATTTTTAAATAATTTTGAAATTAACTTTGAAAAGATTTTTAAATAATTTTGAAATTAATTTTGAAAAGATTTTTAAATAATTTCGAAATTAATTTTGAAAAGATTTGAAATTAAATAATTTTGAAATTAAATTTGAAAAGATTTTAAAAGATTTTGAAATTAATTTTGAAAAGATTTTTAAGTAACTTTGAAATTGATTTTGAAAAGATTTAAATAATTTTGAATAGATTTTTAAATAATTTCGAAATTAATTTTGAAAATATTTGAAATTAAATAATTTTGAAATTAATTTTGAAAAGATTTTTAAAAGATTTTTAAATAATTTTGAAATTAATTTTGAAAAGATTTTTAAATAATTTTGAAATTAATTTTGAAAATATTTTTAAATAATTTTGAAAAGATTTTAAAATAATTTTGAAATTAATTTTGAAAAGATTTTTAAATAATTTTATTTCTTAGTCATCTCACCTGATCTAAATTGTCAATCAGGGAATCCTATAATTGATGTGAGATGATTTATTTTTGAGTTCAAGGGTCTGATTTAACTTTGTGTTAGATTCAGGTTTGGCTTTGGGTTCAACAAGTAAGCATTCTTTGGATAAACTTCTGGGCTATGGTGAGTCACAAGGAGCTCATTAAAGTAACCATGCCTTCGAGGTTTTCCAAATAGTCCTACCCATTGAACTTAATACTAAAACTTGGTCTAACTAGTTAGGATCCATTTAAGGGTAGCTTCGGTCAGTTCCACTTGGCCAAATGCACCAGGTCGAAGTCATATCTTCCTAGACATGCGATGCCCAAGCTTCCCTAACGTACTATCATCCAAAAACTTCACCAGTACTGTGGTTCAAGTTAAACTTATCCCGTTTTAATCTAATCTTAATTGCCCTGCCGGGTAATCTATTCTTGTTTTACCCATTCCGGGTAAATTAGGTTCAGTTACCCTGTCGGGTAGTTCAGTTGGAGGTGCCAGCTAGTTTGGATCCTCATCTACTTTTCATAATTTCAACTTGTTGAATTTTGAATCTGATTTTTAATCTTAGATTTTTAATTTAATTTTGAATTTTAAATTTTGAATTTGATTTTTAATTTTAGATTTTTAATTTAATTTCGAATTTTAAATTTTGAATTTGATTTTTAATTTTAGATTTTTAATTTAATTTCGAATTTTAAATTTTGAATCTGATTTTTAATTTTAGTTTTTTTTTAATTTAATTTCGAATTTTGAATTAAGATCGTTTTCATTTTAGCTTTCCCTGGATCACGGCCTCGATATGGTCTGTCGAGGTAGTATATTTGATCCTTCGGAACCCAGTATTGGCCAAATCCAATTTGATTGATCAATTTGGACTTGGGGACCCATGCTTGGACTGATTTACTACTTTGTTTGTTTATTAAGGATAAATAGGATTTATATTTCTTTTTTACTTTTATATCCTAGTCCAGTTCTATTGTAGACGGCTCTTTGTGTTCCAAGAATTAGATCCAAATTCTTGGATCCCAGAGAGAACTTTTCTAAAGTAATTTTTAAATCATTTAACTCATTTTTCAGATTTGAATTTTCTTTCTCAAGTTGTTGTACTTGAGTTGAATCTTCAGTTAAAGATTTTGAGTTAGTTACTCCTTTAAGAATGGTTATTTCTTTTAAAAGTGACTTAATTTTCAAATTTGACTTGGCTAATTTGCGAAGTAAATAATTGACTAAATTATTAAGCCTAGGAATACTTATAGCGGAGTCTGGCCCTTCGGAAACGGATGCAGATCCGTGGCTTTGCTCGGAGTCGGCTTCTGACTCGCTCTCGGATTCGCTGATCTGGTCCCGGGCCATCAATGCGAGTAGACTCGTTTGGTCGAGTTCGTTGTGTTCGTCCTCCGAAGAGGATTCGTCCCAGGTTGCCTTTAGGACTTTCCTTCTTCTTTGCTTCTTGGCTTCCTTTTGATTTGGGCAGTTGGCTTTTATATGCCCCTTTTGGTTGCACCCGTAGCAAGTGACTTCGAACTTTGTCTTTGAGTTCTGTTGAGCCTCCTTGGATTGAACTGCCTTCTTCAGATCTTTCTTGTTGAAGCCCTTCTTCTTCTTGTAGAGTTTCTTTACAAGATTCACAAATTCGCTGGTCAGTTCGTCTTCTGAATCGGGTTCATCTTCTGATTCCGATTCAACTTTTCGCCGTCCTCTTGATTCCCGTGCTTGACTCGTTCCTGCAACCAAAGCAATCCCTTTCTTGGATGGCTGTGCATTAGTTTGTTCATAGAGTTCAAACTCACTAAATAATTCGTCTAATTTTAAGGAGGACAAATCCTTAGAGACTTTATAGGCATCTACCATTGATGCCCATAGTGTACTCCTAGGGAATGAGTTAAGGGCATACCTTATTATGTCTCTGTTTTCTACCTTCTGCCCGATTCCATGTAGAGAATTTAGGATATCTTGAATTCGGGCGTGCAAAGAGCTTGCCGTCTCGCCTTCCTGCATTTTCAAATTGTACAGTTTATTTAGTAACAAATCACGCTTACTTACCTTGGTTTCCGAGGTGCCTTCGTGAAGTTTGATCAGTTTCTCCCATAGTTCCTTTGCGGAGGAGAATGGACCGACTCTGTTGAGCTCTTCTTTGGTAAGACCGCATTGGATGGTGCAGGTGGCTTTTGCGTCGGCTTCTACCTTTTTGATAAATGCTGGCTCCCAATTTTCACAGGATGTGGGCTTACCGTCGGTACCAGTTGGCAGTTCCAGTCCTGTTTTGACGATCATCCAGGTGTCGAACTGGATCTTCAGATATATCTCCATTCGCCCCTGTTGGGGATCGGACGGCCGGCTTGAAGGGGGGTTGGATAGACGGCGCCCCCAAATACTCGCTTCTTTCTACAACGTTAGTGCGCAAGCGGAAATGCAAACAAAACAAGTAGAAAGCTAAATACTAAAGGAAAGAATTCAAACCAAGCTACACGATCATTTACGTGGTTCGGAGATAAAGCTCCTACTCCACGGCGTGTCCGTAAGGTGGACGATCCCGATCCTTCGGTGGATTACTCCCCGGAAAACTTCCGGCTAGCTCAAACCTCCTTGTGGGTGGAGAAACCTCACCACAACCCTCACAAGAGCTCTTTTGATGCTAGGGCACAAGTAGACTACTAATAGAGATTAACCACCTCTATTTCGTCAACTCAAACCAAGCTCCCAAGCTTTGGTTTTATAGGCCACGGGTTGAAAACCCCGCCTACCGATCATTGCTAAAACATGCGATCGCCTCAGGAAATTCGACCGCTACATCCCAACGGCTCGATTCCACACATTCTGTTCGATGTTGGGCATAGAACCTCTCTATGCTCACCACCAGTCGACTGATCCTACTATCAGTCGACTGATACAACCCTAAAACTAGGATTCCCCTTCTCGAGTACAATTCTCGTGCACTCAGACCCTTATGACTCACTTGATTCTTCTTTCCAGCCTTGACCTCTTGCCTTCAAGCCTACTTCCTTTGGCTCTTATCCCTCGGATACATCCATGCCCTGGCTCATCCCCAATGCCATCCTTCGAGTATGCCTCGAAGTCGCTTCCCTCGGCCCTTGTCCTCGCTGCCTTGTCCACGGTCCCTCGGATGCTCCATCCTTCACCGGACCGAAGCCATCAACCTCGAGTCACATGTGTATCCTGCAAACCCGCACAACTCAAATACACATATCAAATACAAGAGTGAACCTAACTTTTTGCCCAAACACCAAAACACATGGTCCCGCGGACCATTGGGATTGCTCCAACAATCTCCCCCTTTTTGGTGTTTGGCAATACGTTTAAGTTAGGGAAAACATATAGCAAATAAACATGCTAAAACAAATGGACTTACGTTGCCAAGCCTACACACTTGGACTTACACCGCCGAATGGACTTACGATGCCAAGGCTACACACTTGGACTTACAACGCCGAATGGACTTACGTTGCCAAGGCTACACACTTGGACTTACACTGCCGAATGGACTTACGATGCCAAGGCTACACACTTGGCAACCGCCGTAACAATGCACAGGGCTTTTTAAGAACCTATCCCAAGGCTCCCCCTACACCTAAGCTCCCATTGAGCTAGGATTTTCCACATAAGGCTTTTGAAGGACCTATCCCAAGGCTCCCCCTTTACCTAAGCTCTCCATTGAGCTAGGATTTTTACAACGGGCTTTTTAAGAACCTATCCCAAGGCTCCCCCTACACAAAGGTACTTTCAGGTTTTCCTAACTAAACCTTACTTCTCCCCCTTTGCCTAACATCCAAAAAGTTCTCCAACAATATCCCAATTATTGAAAACTTGTCATCCAAATGACCCTAAACTCATGTATTAATCCCCCATGGATTTCATACACCTGTATGAGTTGACTTGGTCAAAATTCAATGCTGAAAACAATTTCAGACTGGTATCAGTCGACTGCAAGAACTACCAGTCGACTGGTCGCTAGTGTTCTAGCGTACAGAATGCGTCTGTTTCCAGCCAACACTGTTTTGACCCTTTTCAACATTTCTGACCCAATTTCAGAAATGCACCAATAATTCCACAGACCTCCAAAAATCCCCAAATTTTGTGGAGAGGTCTGTTTTACCCATGTCTACTTGGGAAAAATATATATAAAAATATATCTATCACCAATCCCAAGATTGACATAAAACACAAAACTAGCTAAAAAGTTCAATTGAACCTTGACCTAAAGTCCTAGTTTTGGCTTCCTCTTGATGTATTTGCCCATACTAACCCACAATGCATCCCTAGCATTGGTTTATATGGCATTTATACATCCAAAACCAATTATCATGCTATATGACCTCAATTGTCATATTTCTTGCATGAAATACAAACCATGTGTGCCAATTCCCCAGGTTTGAGACTCAAGTCCGTCTCTAAACCACTTGGCACACTCCATGGCTCCTCTAGACCCCCAAGTAGAACCCACCTGAGATCCATTGGCCATGAGTCCCAAATTGACTCTTGGAGCTCCCCCTAGAGCTCTTTACCTTAGTCACCTCCCTAGGTGACTCATCTATTGTGACCAAACCACAATGATGTCCCTTAGAAGATCTCCTTATCTTCTTGACCTTGGACACATCATCCTTGCCATAATAATATGCAACCCTAGCATATTTATTTTTATTGGCCTTGGATGACTCTCCCTTGCACTTATCATGTGCCACCCTAGCACATGGTCTTCTTTTAACC
This sequence comes from Zingiber officinale, assembly GCF_018446385.1. Classification (NCBI taxonomy): domain Eukaryota; kingdom Viridiplantae; phylum Streptophyta; class Magnoliopsida; order Zingiberales; family Zingiberaceae; genus Zingiber; species Zingiber officinale. The sequence continues at coordinate 29,623,430 of NC_055986.1, read as the reverse complement.
TTGGAGGGACTAGATCGGTATCCTAAGCCCGATCTATCATTGTTGGGTCTTTGACTACCCAACACCATATTTAATCCCTTAGATCCAATAGTGAATCTCTTAAGGAATTTCTCCAAATTATCAAGCTTTGACTTCAAAGCTTGATTTTCCCTTTCTAAGTTCCTAACCCTAGAGTCAACATGTCCACCTTGGACATTCCTAGACCTACCCTTTTTAGGCATGTGTCTCCCCTTCTTGGGATTAATGCCTTGGGTCTCCTTAGGTCTACCATTTCTAGGTTTATCATGAAAGGGTCTCCTAAGGGTTTGATCTACAATTACCCTACTCCTATCATGATATTTAAAACCAAAATTTTGCATGGGTATATAATGATTAACATTATTTTTCCTAACATGCATGGAAGAATTTAAATTTGACTTCAAATTTAAATTAGGGTTTACCTTACCCTTTACCTTTGGAGCTCCCCCTTGACATGAGCCTCCATTCTTCCTCCACTTCTTTTCCCACATCCTTAAATGCCCCAACCTTTTGAGCTCTCTCTTCCTTGGGCATTTGGTGTAGTAGTGCCCTATTTCACCACAAGTGAAGCATCTAATGTGCTTCTTCTCGTTCTTCTTCCTACAACTCAAATTAGATTCAAAATGAATTGAATTGAGTTTAGGAGTTACCTCTTTCTTACCCAAAGGACATCTACTCTTGTAGTGTCCCTTCTTATTACACCCGAAGCAAATTATGTGGTCCTTTGACTTCACTTCGGTGGAGGTGCTTGCTAGATTGACCACTTCCAAGACCTCTTCTTCTTCTTCACTTGCCTTGGAATTTTCTTCAATTCTTGAGGATGTAGATAATGCCTCATCTTCATTTTCCTCCTCCTCAACTTGAGCAATTAAACCCATCTCCTTGGGTTCTTCTTCTTTTGATGTTGAATTGCTCTCCACATCCGATTGGTCCTTCTTCTCCTCTTGGACCACTTCATCACTTTCTTCGGATTTTTCATCTTCTTGTGTAGGCAAAAATTCCTCCCATGGTAATTTCTTCACTTTGCTCCACAATTCATGGGCATTCTCATATTTACCTACACCACTTATCACATTAGGAGGCAATAAATCAATTAAAATTGCTATTACCTTTGAGTTTGCCTCCGATCGTGAGGTTTGCTCCTCCGTCCAATGTCGTGTTCGGAGCTTCTTTTCTTTCTTGTTCTTTGGGACTTTGAATGACTCCTTTACCACCATCATGGTGTCCCAATCCGTGTTGAAGAAGACTTCCATCTTCATCATCCAAAATGTGATGTCCACAAGGCTTCCTCCTTCAAACTTTGGAGGGACAATCAACCCGGCCATCTTCTTATGCGTTGCTCTTCTCGGTGGTTAGTCCGATGAAGTGCGCCCTTGCTCTGATACCACTTGTTGGGGATCGGACGACCGGCTTGAAGGGGGACGGCGCCCCCAAATACTCGCTTCTTTCTACAACGTTAGTGCGCAAGCGGAAATGCAAACAAAACAAGTAGAAAGCTAAATACTAAAGGAAAGAATTCAAACCAAGCTACACGATCATTTACGTGGTTCGGAGATAAAGCTCCTACTCCACGGCGTGTCCGTAAGGTGGACGATCCCGATCCTTCGGTGGATTACTCCCCGGAAAACTTCCGGCTAGCTCAAACCTCCTTGTGGGTGGAGAAACCTCACCACAACCCTCACAAGAGCTCTTTTGATGCTAGGGCACAAGTAGACTACTAATAGAGATTAACCACCTCTATTTCGTCAACTCAAACCAAGCTCCCAAGCTTTGGTTTTATAGGCCACGGGTTGGAAAACCCCGCCTACCAGTCGACTGCTAAAACATGCAGTCGACTGCCCTCTGTGGAAATTCGACCGTTACATCCCAACGGCTCGGTTCCACACATCGATGCTCGATGCCGATCGCCCCGATCATTGCTAAAACATGCAATGATCACGATCCAGGTGCTACAGTACTACTACAAGATGGCGCTTCTAAGATCGCCACAAGAAAACCCTAAAACCAGGATTTTACTCGAGTACAATCTCGTGCACTGCGTACCCTCACCCTTATGACTCACTTGATTCTTCCTTTGCAGCTTTGACCTTTTGCCTTCAAGCCTACTTCCTTTGGCTCTCGTCCCTCGGATGCATTCAAGCCCGCGGCTCGTACCCAATGCCATCCTTCGCGTATGCCTCGAAGTCGCTTCCCTCGGCCCTTGTCCTCGCTGCCTTGTCTACGGTCCCTCGGATGCTCCATCCTTCACCGGACCCGAAGCCATCAACCTGAGTCACATGTGTATCCTGCAAACCTGCACAACTCAAATACACATATCAAATACAAGGGTGAACCTAACTTAAACCCTTTGCCCAAACACCAAAACACATGGTCCCGCGGACCATTGGGATTGCTCCAACAGCCCCTTCCAATATCCGAAGTCTTCTCCAGAAAATAGTGGGGGACGAACGGTGCTATATCCTTCTTGTTGGGCCATTTAGATCTAAAAGAACAAAAACAACAAGATCTATTCCAAGACTGAGTCTTGGATTAGTAGTGTGGGAAGAGAAAAAAGAATAACATGCTCAAGTGGTATTTACCAACTTTGAGCAGAAAATCGATTCGTGAAAAGAAATTAGAATATAGCTATGAGGCTAAATTCTAATCAACTCCGAACAAAACCACGGAAAAATTATCTCGAATAGTGGTTGCACTGATTCAAGACGACCCCGCTCTGATACCAATTGTTGGATCGAGACCGCGCTAGAGTTGTAACGACCCAATTTTCCTTACTTTGAGTTCTAAATATCTTTGAAAATGTCTGAAAATACTTTTAAAATATTTTAGGGATTTTTAGCAATTTTTAGAGTATTTTTATACAATTTTTGGAGTCCGTTGGGTATTTTTACGGAGTCGAGAAAGTTTAAAAAACACAAAGTGCAAGAGCTAGGATTCGAACCCAGCTTCTCGGGCCCAAGCAGTATTCGACGCAACCAACCGAGCTGAGCTCGTTTTGTTAACTAAGTGTGGGAACAAATATATTTAAGTAATAGATGGAACCGAAAAATAACCCAGGTTATTTAAGGAGATTAATTTCCTTCCCGAAACCTAAAACCTAATCTCTCCTTTTCTCCTCTCACCATGCGACGCCGTCTTCTCCTCTCGGGCGAAACCGCAGCCAAGTCTAGGGTTTCCTCCTCTCGACGCCGGCGAGGTGTTTTCCGGCCGGTCTCCACCCGTGGGTGACCATTCCGGCAAAGGGAGCTCGGGGAACACAAGGAAACGGGAGAAAACGAAGCTCTACCGAAACCCTAGGGCACTTCTCTTCGGTTGTAAGTCCAAGAACCCGATGTAAGTGCTTCTCACCTGCGGTAGGAGTAGCTCTCGGGTTTTTATCTTGCGTTTTGTTGTAAAATGATAACAGTAGCCTTTCATCCTAGCATATGGTTTCGGATTTGACCCTTGCTCTAGCCAATTCAGTTTAAGCTGATTTCAATCTGTTGATGTGTTTTATTTAGGGCACGAACAGAAGTTTTGAGGGTTTTCCTTGATTACCACAGCATGCTAGTTAGGTGTATTTACCTTACACTTCAAGCATGTTTAAGTAGATATAAATTTCTTCAAGTTATAGTATGATTGCATGATTTTTAGGAGTCAAGAATAAGTTAGTTTATACAAGCTTGAGATGTGAAAACTTTTACTGCCATGAGCCTAACTAGGGAAAACTTTTCCATGCAGTTTTGTTATGGACTGTTAAAATTCGGTCTGCAATATACCATGTTACTTACCAGTAGTGCAGTTGTTTTTAAAACTCTGTGGAGATTAGTTTGAATAAATACTGGCTTATATTAGTGATATATGCTTTAGAATCTCTTGTATAATGAATAAGTGAGAGAAGTGCAAGTAAAGAAAGACTAAGTCACAATCTGATCCTAAATTCCAGAATTTAGAATCAAAGCACACTAAGTGCTTAAATCAATGCCAAGGCATTTTATTACAAGAAGTATTTTAAGAAGGATATAAGGAAAAATATTTTACTTTTAAAGGGCATGTACCGGACACAATGTCCAAGGGATGGGCTCCAAGTTGCCCCTAAACATAAGGTCTAGAAGTGTCTTAATGGTTTTGGGATTAGCTACCTCGATTCTCATTAAGAAAGGCGCGCAAAGTGGTACAATGCCGGGCCCAAGTAAAGTTGAATATTATTTTAAAATATAAAAGTATTAATTTGGAAACAAACAGAACAAGCTCTTTTATCTCAGTTGCAAATTCTAGCAAGTTAAATGGTTGTTTCCTTTAGAGATGCATGATGTAGTTCTATTTGCTATTTTCATGTTGAGCATGTACTCCCTGTTTTCTGTTATGTTTATGCATTCCTTATCGGATTTTGTGAGTAGAAAGCACTTACTAAGCTTTTAGCTTATAGATACTACCTTCCTCCTACTGCAGACATAGATAAAAGTAAAGGAAAAGCTAAAGTGGTATAGAAGAAGGCGACAAGGAGACGTTGATGATGTGTGTGTGTGGTGGCTGATAATGGAAGCTTGGGACCTTGTTGGAAGATTTTGGAAATGTTACTGCTAGTGTTCTTTTGATTACTGCTAAAAGGGAATTATTTTTCAATGCTAAGGATTTGTTTTAAATTGCTTCATTTATGCGTTAGTATCAATAAATTGGTAAATGCTTATGCTCATTACCTCTTCTTACTCTGTTGGAATGTTAAACTGCTGGAATTTTATATGGGATGATTTGGTTGATACAAGCTCAGTAAATATTTTCATGTGTATGATAGTATCCAATATGAATTTAGCTTGAATGGAAATCTGCCATTATTAATATCCTGTTGGGGAATTTACTTTTGCTATCCAGTATTTATTTCTACTGCAGTGAGTAGGAAATATGAATAGCTAACGAATTTCTATGCTCAGTTTTCCTTTTGTTACTGCTGGAAATTTTAATCGGCGGTGAAATGCTAGAAATTTTTGCCTATGCTCGGTATCACTATTGCTGTCAGTTTACTGCCGTGGAATTACATAGCTCGGTCTCCCTTTTATTACATTGCTCGGTATTCATGTGCTACAGCTGGAGTTTTATTTTGCCGTGGGAATTAAATCTGCAGAGTTCTTTTTTTTAACTTGATTGCATTGCTTGAACCTGGAAAATGCCTCTTAGTACTGCCGAAATATTTAACTACAAGCAGAATAATTACTACTTCCCTGTATGTATGCTAGCTGTTGACAAGTAGAGGCATTAATCTCCTATGATTCTTCTTGATAGCAATTGCCATGTATGCTTGCTGTAAAGTGTAGTAAGAACGAAAATAAATGTTGGAATTTTATGCTCAGATTTCTTCTCCGTAGATTTTAAATATTTCTGATATTAGAGTAAGTAACTCCAGTTAAGTAGAGTTTAAGTAAGTAACAGTCACCCTCAGAGTAGTAGTAGGAAGGGTGGTCGTTACAAGAGGGGGGGGGTGAATAGCGCTCGTGGCTATTTCGTTCGATTCGTAAAACTATCGGAGTAAAATACGCAGCGGAAAATGTAAATAAACACAAACACAGAGACACGGTCGTTTACTTCGTTCGGAGCCTAAGGCGACTCCTACTCGAAGGCCCGCGATTCTTGATCGCTTCCGGTGGGCAACAACTATAAGCTTGATAAAAGATTACAAGTTGAAGTACAATAAACGACAGTAAATAATTATACCAACGACAAAGAAATGAAGATTCGGAGCTCCTGGTCATCGGGCACAAGTAGCAGCACTTCGGAACGTCGTTTGGAGCAGCACGTAGCACTTGAATCACTTAAGACTTGATGTTCTGAAGTGCTGGTCGAAACCCCCTTATAAAGGGTGTTCAAGGCGCCTTGAAGGCTGTTCAAGGCGCCTCCATGCTGCCGATTCTTCCGCACGGATCAAACTTGATCTGGTCGAACTTCATCTGCTTAAGGCGCCTCAAACCCTGCTCAAGGCGCCTTCCAAGGCACCTTAAACACCCTTCAAGGCGCCTCCATTGAAGCTTTGCAGCCAGGTCAGCTTTTGCACTCGAGGCGCCTCCAAGCTCCATGGAGGCGCCTCGGACACTGTTCATCCGAGGTTAACCTTTGCACTTTGGTCCCTGCAAGATACATTAATCCTAGATATACCCTGCAGCACAAAGTTAGGACATAACGCATAATAGAAGATAGTCTCCGGACTATCCGAGCCTGACTTCGGGTTTCCTACCGGAAACCCTAGGTCGACCCGACGCCTACTGTTCCCTCTACGGGGAACGCGTCCTTACCTACTCCACTCAGGAGATTTACCTGTTGCCAGTGCGATCCTCCAGATCGACTGAACTTTTGCTCAGCACTCGATGCTTCCGGACTTTCTGCTGGATATCCGCTTCCCGGCTAGTCCAGACTTTCACCTGGTTCGCGACACCAGGACTTTCCACCTAGGGTTACCACCCCCTAGGACTTTTGCCTGAAGCCATCGACCTGCCAAGACTTTCCGCATAGGGTTATCACCCCCTATGACCTAGGGTTACCACCCCCTAGGGTTTTCCCTTTTGCCTAACCGCAGCTAAGACTTTCCTGACATTCTCAAGTAGACTTGTTAGATTACAAAACATCTTAACTTTGAATTCTTTGCCGTTATCAAAACATGAGTTCGATCGTCGGATGCTTCCCGTACCAACACTCTTGGTATTTATGTTATAGATAGGGCTCTCAAGGTCTAGAATATAGAGTCCGTTTATCAGAGGTGCACTACAATAGAACATATCGTTTAAATAGACGGAACAACATTTGTTCTTTATAGTAAACGAGAAACCTTTCTTGTCCAAACAAGAAACTGATATAATGTTCTTAGTTAATGCAGGCACATAACAACAATAGACTAACTCTAGTACAAGCCCAGAGGGCAGAGATAGAAAGTAAGTCCCTACAGCAACTGCAACAACCCGTGCTCCATTGCCTACTCGTAGGTCTATCTCGCCCTTTGTCAATGCTCTGCTATTTCTCAGTGCTTGTACATTAGTACAAATGTGCGAAGCACATCCGGTATCTAATACCCACGACGAAGAAATAGAGAGGTTGACTTCTATAACATTTATACCTGAAGTAGAAATCTTATTTCTCTTCTTGTTAAGATCTTTTAGGTATCCTGTGAAGTTCCTCTTCCAGTGCCCTGCTTGTCCTTGATATAGTTGACGAAGATGTTCAACCATATCGTAAGCACACATCAACTCATGTTGCTTCTGAAGCTCAGAGTTCATGGTTGCGAGCATTAGACAGGGCACATCTAATGCGTCATCTTGATGCTTCTTGTAAGCATCCCGATCGCGTGGCGGTGGCAGGAGGAGCCTCCGGAATGGTGCTCAACGCATGCTTTCGCTCGGTGAGAACTATTCTCAGGTTCCTGTACTAGTCCAGGAAATTTGCTCCGTTGAGCTTGTCCTTCTTAAGGACAGAACGCAGGGAGAAAGAGTTCGTATTCGACGTCATGGTTATCTACAATAGAAAATTTGCAGAAATAAATATCATATTCTTTTAAAATCATTTAATTAGGCCTTTAATTAAATGATGCTCCCACTGAATTCTATAATTCTTGTGGGACAAGATCCACATCATACTAACCCTTGAGTTAGCTTTGGCTAATACGCCCAAGGCTTAGTATGATCGGTAGGTAACGATTACCAATTACATCTCTAAGCAACTCTTGTTTATAAAATCAATATCCACATTTATATTAAAACTCGAGTTAGCTTTGGCTAATACGCCCGAGAGTTAATATAGATGTGATTTTGACCTATCTTTTGCAACCGTTGGAAGAATGCCTATAGTTGACTCGATCTAACCGAGCAACTAGGAATACTCAATCTAATTGAATTTGTATTCACCCATGCGTTGATAGGCGGGACCAAGATTGTCCCTACGTACCCTACCAAGATAATATGTATTGCTCTGCTTTGGCAGATTCAACAATACATGTGATCGAGGTAGTGATAGGTATCACGGCATGGTTAGACATTTAGAGTTGGTTCGATCGAGACCTAATCTAATCGAAAAGGATGCATCTTGTGCACGACTTAGATCTAATCTAATCGCAAGGGTGCATCATGTGCACGACTTAGATCTAATCTAATCGTAAGGCACTAATTAATTAATTACTTATTAAACATGCATCATATACATAAGTAATTAACTAATTAATCTATTTGTGATTTAGTCATGGCCCTACTACGATCTTCTCAAGCCAATGAGAAGATCGAATGGTCAACCTAGGGTCAACAGCTTCTCCAAGCTCCTCCCTTTGACCACCTTGTGTTGCTCGTGCCCGCCTCGGAACTCCGTCTCGTGTGGACCCTCCACCGCTCCAATTTGTACATTACAATTTGAAACTTGAGTTACATTCGAGTCTAAATCTAATTTATAACCAGAATATATGAGAAAGGCACGACGCGCAAGTCACGGAAAAATAAAAACATACAACACGCGCAAACACATAACGGCACGCAGGCCGTATTATGAATTACAACACAATCCAATCATATTGGGTTTTTAGGCCATGACTATCACAAAATTAATATATAATTCAAAATTATATATTTTCATAATTTTCTATAATTTTAAAATTAATTTTTAACAATTTTTACGAGTAAAATTTCCCGGCGGTCCCGTTTAGCGGTTTCGGGCGCAATCGCGGAACGGATCCCCTTGCGGGGCCAGGGGCAGCACCCCTACCCGCGATCTAACCATCGTGAGGGTTCCTTTGCGATCCAACAGTGCCTAAACTCGCTGTCCCAAAACAATTTGGGACGAAACCTTTGAGAAGAATTTTCTCGGCGGTCCCGATTAGCGATTTCGGGCGCAATCGCGAAGCAAATCCCCTTGCGGGGTTAGGGCGAGTGCCCCTACTCACAATCTAACCATTGTGAGTTTCTCCTAAGCGATCCTACAGCGCCTTCACTCGCTGTTCCAAACGGATTTGGGTCGAAACATCACCGTTTTGGAAAAATCTTCCCGGTAGTCGAAGCCTACAAGCGTCTAAACACTTGTGCTTCGATTACTCGAGAAAAATACTCATAAAAACCCAAAAATCATAATTTTACAGAAAATTACAGAAACTTTAGTTTTCATAAAACCAAAAAATTAAACTCGTACAAGCCTTGCACGTGGCTTTGATACCACTGTTGGTTTTTCGGGCCGCGAAAACCGCTTTTCGCGTCGCGGAAACCCCGAATCACCCAAAGCCGTAGATCCGTGGAAGGAAAATCGAACGAAAATTACGAGTACGAGTTTTACATATCTAGATCTACTCCTAGATCTATGTGTTAAGAAGTATACCTTGAAGCGTGCCCTTTCGCGTTCCCGCTCGTCCAAGGAATTGCCAGATCTCTAGACCGTCAAGCGTCGGTCCTCTAGAAGTATCCACACAGACACGTAGGTGGATAAAACCTCACACAAAGGTGTGCTAGCACCTTGGTAAGATTCGGCCAAGCAAGGAGGAGAGGGAGAGGGAGAGCTTGAGAGGAAGGAGGAAGAAAATACACACTTGAATGAAAAATGAATTCTCATTCAAAACCCAAAGTGGCCGGCCACTCTCCATCATGTAACTCCCAAATTAATTGCATTAATTGTATTTTATATTAAGCCATTAAAGAGAATGGCTTTGTAACTTCCATGAGGTGGCACCCATGATGATGTGGAGTAACATCATTGGTCCACATCAATGCCAACTCACCAATGAGGTGGCATAAAGTCAAGTCAAACTTGACTTTTAATCTTCCTCTCAAGTCAAGTCAAACTTGACCAAATCTCTTCCATGGTTGATCGAATCCAACCATTTGATTCAAGCCAACTTAATATAATGAATCTAATTCATTTAATTAAATTGATTCAATGAGTCAAAATCTAAATTAGACTCATTGAACACATGAATCAACTTGAGTCGAACTCAAGTTAGCCCAATTAGGATTACTCTTAATCCAATTTGATTCATCAAATGAATCTAAGTCCTCTTGGTTCATCATATGAACCTAATCTCCATCTAATTGTCCTAAGTGTGTGACCCTATAGGTTCTTGTAACGTTGGCAATGCCCTAAACCCATTTAGGAGCATAAGTAATGAGCGGTATCTAGCAACACATCATTACTACCCAAGTTACAAGAATGTCGAGATCCGACATCACCTTGTGACTACTAATTGTGACTCCTCACAATATATGACAAGTGTCCTTCTATCCTAGACATCTAGATTGATCAATATGAGGCATAGACCGTGTCATCCTCTAATCAATCTAAATCTTGAACTCCAAGTAGACTCACTCGATCAAATGAGCTCAACATCTAATGTTGACTCATTTGGGCATGGCCATGCACTTAGTGGTCTCACTCTATCAAGAATACCGATGTCGCTCCCGTCATATGGGAGGGATAGATCCCATCTACATCACTCACATCCCTCTACATAATTCGTTATATACCCAGTAATCGCCTTTATAGTCCACCCAGTTACGGGTGACGTTTGACGAAACCAAAGTACATAACTCCTTATGTAGGGATCTATGGTGACTTCAGGTCTAAGGACTAGTAGTCATACTAATAGCCACATGAGAAAGTATATGACACTCATATAACGATCCATGATACTTTCTCATGGCGGGTCATTCAGTATACATTCTCTAATGTATACCCATGTGTCAACTTGATATCTCTATATCCATGACTTGTGAGATCAAGTCATCGAGTTGACCTACATGCTAGTCTTATTGCATTAACATTGTCCCTGAATGTTAATACTCGACTAGGAATGATTAAGAGTAGTGTTCCCTATATCATCTCACTATCGATTCAACTAACCGATTGATATAGGTGAGAACCATCTACTTAAGGACATTATTATACTTAGTTTATTTGGCACCAATACAAGTAAGTATAATAACCATAATCCAAATGCCTTTATTAATATACAAGAATATGATACAATGAGTCCTTACAATCATCAAATGATTGGCTCTAGGGCTCTAACTAACACCTTCTAGCCGGCCCAACGGTCCTACACTTTGGATTCCTCTTTCTTATTCTTAAGCAAGCTCCCGAGAGGGCTTAGTTGATCATGATTTATGTTTCATCTTTCTTTTCCTTTTGGTTTGTTTCGAGAAAGATATCGCCCGATTCTTTTTCTATTGATTCTTTTCCGATTGAGATGTATGGATCCATGTGTCTATATAGATCCTGCTCGTGGATTAATGAAAATGTGCAAAAGCTCTATTTGCCTCTGTCATTCTATGAGTCTCCTCCTTTTTACGTATGGCATCGCCACTCCAGTCTTTCTTCTTCTTAGTGAACATTTTTCTTACAATGTTCACTAGTTGCTCTTCTGCATTTGAGTCTGAGTCAAATTCAAATTCTGCTTTTTGTTTGGTCTTGTTCTTTGTCTGCTTTGTGGAACCTACAAGGAAAGCTACACCTTTCTCGATCCTTAAGGTGTTAGTTTGTTCATGTAGTTCTAGTTCACAAAATAGTTCATCTAATTTAAATTTATTTAAATTCTTTGAAATTTTATAGGCATCTATTATAGATGCTCATAGTGCATTTTAGGGAAACGAATTTAGAGCATACCTTATGATTGTTAGAGTGTATACTAAAAGCTTAGCTTTTGTAAACATTTATTTTTGAAATAAAAGAATCACATTGGTCAAATGTCTATATTTATTTGTTAAATATAGTTGTTTAATTAATTTATAAAGTAGATAACATGGTATGTGGTGTCACACACAGAAGATCATGTTATCATCTCTTTATAAATTATAAATAATTGCTCACGACTAAGATGGAAATAAACAAACCATTAGTATAGTCGTAGTGTAATTAGGTATTAGTTTATCTTGACTAATAAATTACACTAGTACACTCTAAGTGTATTGAGTAGGACCATTTTAGGTAAGTTCTTTTTATACTGACTTAATAAAAGAACTAGACCTTAGTTATTATGGAAGTGTGTACTATTAATCCTAATATAATAATAAGTATATATATTTAGTATCTATTTCTTTAATTTATCAAAGGGTGAGATTTAACTTGATAAATCAATAGGCCCGATAAGTTGGGAAATGATATTACTTATAGTATGTATTGTTGATTATAGAAGGAAACTGTGTCCTAGTAATCTAGGTTGAGAATGCCCCCAAAAGGAGTTCATAAGGATTGTCATGTTAAACCCTGCAGGTGGACTTAGTCCGACATGACAATGAAGTTGAGTGGTACTACTCTTGGAGCTAGATATTAATTAAGTGAGTTGTCAGTAACTTACTTAATTAGTGGGCATTCGTTGTCTTAAACACAGGGAGACTAACACAATCATGATAAGAAGGAGCCCATAATGTAATTTGGGATTTGTGCGGTAGTGCGATAATAACTCTCTAGTGGAATGAGTTATTATCGATGAACTTGAGTTGTGTGTTCAGGGCGAACATGGGATACTCAAGCTCATCGGAAGACCAAAACCAATTTCTTCTCTAGGTCCCTGTCATAGCCTCATTAAACCCTCAAGTCCATCCAAAGTAAGGCCCATCTTGGTGTCCAAGAAGGGGGTCGGTCCATTTCTTGGTGACCAAGCAATGGCCGGCCACATCTCCTCTTAAAGGGCCGACCCTTTGCTTGGTGCCCAAGCATGTAGGGGTTGGCCACAATAATTACAACAAGGAGGGGTGTTTTGAATTTTTAAAATCTTCTCTTTGTAGAAAACTACAAGTTTTAAAAGAAAGATTTTAAATTTAAAAAGTTTCCTTATTTGAATTAGGCCACATGTTTTAAAAGAAAGTTTAAAAGTTTTAAAACTTTCCTTTTTTAACCATCCTCATGGTTTAAGAAAAAAAAAGGAAGAGAAGCTTTAAAATTTAAATTTTCTATCACCATGTTAAAAAAGGAAATTTTATAAGAGAAGTTTTAAATTTTAAATCATGGTTTTAATTTTTAAAACTTTCCTTTTTTAACTCCTACTTTAGGAAATTAGAAGAGAGCTTGTAAAATTTTATAAGGGCTTATAAAATTTTATAAAAAATTATTATTCTTTTTCCTTGATGAGGTGGCCAGCCACCTTGCTTGGTGCCCAAGCAAGGGGACGACCAATATGATTAAACCCAATCAATGATTGGTGATTAATTCAATCAAGAGGTAAGAAAAGGAAAAATAACAAGGGAAAAAGGAAAACTAGAGGAAGATTTTATTTTTTTGTAAAAAGTCTTTCCTTATTTTCCTTAGGCAAGTAATATAAAAGAAGGGGGAGGGGAGGCCTCATGATACAACAATTCTTATTCTCTTGCTTAGAGATCTTGGTGTGGCCGACCCCTCTTTCCCTCTCCTTTCCCTTGCTCTCTTTTCCTTGGTGGTGGTGGTGGCTGAATACTAGAGGAGGAAGAAGAAAGCTCTTTGGGTGGTGTTCATCTTGGAGGATCGTCGCCCACACGACGTCCAAGGCGAGGCGAGGAATATAGCAGAAGATCTTGAGGTCATTAGCATATAAAGAGAAGGTATAACTAGTATTTTTCTTCCACATCATACTAGTTATTTTTCTTTATAAGAATTCCAAACACAAGAGGCATTAGATCTAGTTTTCGAATTAGTAATTCGTGTTTGTGTTTTTCTTTGTTTTTCGAATTTGTGATTCGATTGTTCTTTTTGGTTAAACCTAGAGTTATATAAGGAAATTAAATATTAGCTTTCCTTAAAAGACTTTATCTAGGAAGTGGTGGTTGCTCCCATATCCAAGAAGGCCTTGTGCCTCGCCATGTTTAAACTGGAAGCCAATTTTGAAAATTAATATTTAATTGAATTTATAACGTAGGTGGGTTTGGATTAATAGTGTTAAGTTCCGCTTGCGATCCAAATCTAAACCATCAAGAACAGATAAGTTAAATTTGGAATCAATGATGTTAAGTTCCGTCTGCAATTCCTAATTTAACTTCTAAAGAACACAATAGATTATTTAAGAAAGGTTCGACACTTGTACAAAATTTTTGTACAGTGGAACCGGTACGACCTTCCTAGAACTAACCAACAATGATGTCTTGGTTTTGAAGCTCGTGGCCGATGAGCTACAACCCATTGAGGATGTCTTTAATCCTTGTATAAAGTTGTGTTTTCATTTCTCTATCCTGTATTTTAATATTAAATAATGAATTTAATAAAAGATATCTTTTTATTACCTTCACGTTGCTGGTGCCCTCATGCAGTTCTATTAGCTTGTCCCATAGCTCCTTTGCATTTTTAAATAAGCCAACCTAGTTGAGTTCCTCCTTGGTCAATCCACATGGAGGGTGTTTAGTGTTTGGAGTTGATCTAGGATTTCTTCTTCATGCCTGGGTTCCAATTCTCCAGATCAATAGGTACTTTGGTTGCTTCGTCAACCGGTGCTTGGTGTAACGACCCGGCCCTCTTGGCCCATTTGGCGGCCCATTTGGCGACCTCTCAGGTCGTCGACCGTCGGCCCTTATGTCGTCGACACATTTGGCGACCTCTAATGTCGTCGACCGACGACCCTTGGTCGTGCCGTTACTCACTAGGGCTTTCCACCCCTGGTCAGTGGTCTTTTGCCTCCCCTAGGATTCGAACTCTAAACCTCCAGGCTTAAGTATTAGAGTTTATGAATCCTGATAACCAAGTGAGATGATCTCACTTGGTTACCAGGATTCATAAACTCTAATACTTAAGCCTGGAGGTTTAGAGTTCGAATCCTGGGGGAATAAGGGCCGACGGTCGACGACCTGAGAGGTCGCCAAATGGGCCGCCAAATGGGCCAAGAGGGTCGGGTCGTTACAATAAAAAGGCGCCGTTTTATTGTAACGACCCGGCCCTCTTGGCCCATTTGGCGGCCCATTTGGCGACCTCTCAGGTCGTCGACCGTCGGCCCTTATGTCGTCGACACATTTGGCGACCTCTAATGTCGTCGACCGACGACCCTTGGTCGTGCCGTTACTCACTAGGGCTTTCCACCCCTGGTCAGTGGTCTTTTGCCTCCCCCAGGATTCGAACTCTAAACCTCCAGGCTTAAGTATTAGAGTTTATGAATCCTGGTAACCAAGTGAGATCATCTCACTTGGTTATCAGGATTCATAAACTCTAATTAAGCGACGAGGGGAGGAAAGACGACCAGTGAAAGCCTCAGTGAGTAACGGACGACCGTCGGTCGACGACAGAGGTCGCCAATGTCGACGAGGACGGCGATCGACTGGGGGTCGCCAAATGGGCCAAGAGGGTCGGGTCGTTACAATAAAAAGGCGCCGTTTTATTGTAACGACCCGGCCCTCTTGGCCCATTTGGCGGCCCATTTGGCGACCTCTCAGGTCGTCGACCGTCGGCCCTTATGTCGTCGGTCCATTTGGTGACCTCTAATGTCATCGACAGACGACCCTTGGCTGTGTCGTTACTCACTAGGACTTTCCACCCCTGGTCAGTGGATTTTTGCCTCCCCCAGGATTCGAACTCTAAACCTCCAGGCTTAAGTATTAGAGTTTATGAATCCTGGTAACCAAGTGAGATGAACTGTAACGACCACCCTTCTTACTACTACTCTCTAAGGGCGACCGTTACTTATCTATTACTCTACTTACTAGTGTGACTTATGCTATTATTAGCAACACTTAGATTTATCACGGCCCCAGAGGAATTCCTACTGAAAAATTTCGACAGAGTCTCCCCTGTACCGGTGACAAAATCAACAATACATGCAAAATAATACCATCAGCCACATGCGGCTGGTATATATATATCTCACGACCACGCAGTAATAAGACACAACAACTAAAAATAAAACTATTCTAGCAAAAGCAACGAATAAAGCTCCAAGAATAGAAAACAACCAAACTAACAATGTGGAATACTCTCAACTAGCAACATAAGAAAAGGAAATGACTCTTTAACAATCTCAACTTCTCTAATAATAGTAAAGGACTCTAAACAATTTCTTAGCCAGGTCCCGAGGCTTCCATAGTTCAACATCACACACCATTCATCATGCATCCTCCTTGTCGCCTTCCTCTTTATACTTTAGCTTTTCCTTTATCTACAGTAGGAGGAAAAATAAATCTATAAGCGAAACGCTTAGTAAGTACTAATCGATCTCACAAAAGCTCATAAGTGCATAAGATGCAAAAATTGTTGAGACTGAAATGATAAAAAGAAAAGGCTAAACATGCTCATCTAATAGCAAAGCACTAAAATAAACTGCATACTCATGATATAAGAATAAATCTGCATACTCATGATATAAGAATAAATCTGCATGCTAGAAATAAAGCTAATCATGCTCAATAAACTCATAAGGAAAGCAAATGAAAACTAATACGATATGCTTAGAATTAAAAGAGCTAATCTTGGCTAGTTCTAAACATAGGTGATACTTGTTTCATTTACTTATAGCTTTATACTTGAAATTAATTCTTAACTTTCTTCTTCTCTTTCTTGGGCCTAGGCTTAGTACCATCTTATGCGCGCTCTCTAATAGAGACTGAGGTAGCGAGCCTCCAGTCCTATGAGGATAAAGACCTCGGTCTTACCAGGGGCAAGACCTCGGAATTGGTCACCTGGATTTGTTTAACGACAACCTCGGAAGTCGGGTACTTGCCTCTAACTTTAATTTACTTGTTATCTTTTCTAACTAGACCTTGGTCTTTTTTCTTACTTGTAGTTACCCATAATCCTCAAAAGGTTTAATTGGGCACATAATCATTCCACTAAAATACATGGCTATTCATCTTATTAAAATAGCAAAACAACTAACTATATGCTTTAGATTAAAGAACTATTAAAAGCTAACTAACACATATATGCATATTTATCAAAACAAGAAACTAGAAACTGAATTAAGAACTAATACTGCTCGTGAATTCCTCATGCTTCTAAACAGCAAAACAAAGGAAACTGTTCATGATCAAGAAACCCAAGAAACGAACACTACATACTTTAGATAAAGGCTGTTCTTGCCTTTTTGAGTAGCAAGGAAAATGCTAAATCCATTCTAATTAAAGAAAGGGTTGTTCTTGCCCTTTGAGTTGCAAGGAAAATGCTAATCCCATTCCAACTAGATAAAATCATTAACATAATTGGAAATAAGCACCTTTCATGGAAACCGAAATATAAGAAAGGTTACTGCTGCTATCAAGCATCTACACATGATATACCAAAGCATGCATCACTAAATCTATCCATGTTGAATTATTTCCAATTAAGCAAGGTATAAGAAAAGGTTGCTTCTACTGACAGTAAAGGTGAATTCTGCACATGCTCACATAACAACAAATAAAACTGCTCGTGCTCTACTAATAGCATAGTAAAATATGCGCATGCTCTCATAACAGCAATCACAAACTGCTCATGTTTATAAAATAACCAAGCAAACTAAATTTGCAATGCTATTAGAAACAAAACTAAATCATAAACAAGTCTGCATTTACTTAAAGAAGCTAGACTAAATTTGCACTTGCTAATAGGAAAAGGCATAACCCGGTTCTGCACTTGTTAATAGGAAAGGGCAACTAAATCAAATCCAGGAATACAAATGGCATGTGCAACCTCTAATTTCTCTAGAAATTAAAAGAAAGACTCCTATTAAACTCTTAACCACCTTACTATCCTTTCAAATTCCCGAAACCCAGCATGAATCGTGCATTCCCTTCTAAAACAGATTTGATGTCTAGCAACAACAATAGAAAACAAGCTAAAATAAGCTACAATACTTATACTTTTATAGAGCAACAGGATCTTAAATCTTGCTACATTAGAACTTAAGAGGAAGAAAGCCAAGAACGCATGCTGCCCTTAAACTTCTAGCTACCCCAATGCTGTACACTACAATATGAAAGCAAAGAAAATAAATTGAAGCTCAGAGCAACTCCTACCACAAGTGAGTAGTACTTACCTTGCTGTTCTTGAACTCACAGCCAGAAAATTGCTTTTAGGGTTCAGAGAAGCTCACGGTCTCAGCGTTCTCCTCGTGTCCGTGTGTCCTCCTTGCCGAGGGGAGCTCGGATCTGTGAAGAACCCGCGGAGAAGGGTTGTTGCCGGCCACCGGAGTGAAGCCCTAAGTTCGGCTTCGTCTTCGCACCAAGCAACGCCGACGCTGTCGCACGCGAGAACGAGAAGGAGAAAGGATTTCGGGTTCGGAAAGAATAACCTAATCCCACTTAACCTAGGTTATATTTCTATTCTCTACTATAACTTAAATGTATTTCGATATAGGTTTAGTTAAGAAAAGTCTGGTTGGTCTGTTGGTTAAGCGAATCTCTGCTTAACACGAGGTTTCTGGTTCAAACCTCAGCTTGGACATTATTTTTGTCAAAACTTCTTTCGTTTTGTAAAAATATCAAACGACTTCCAAAAATTACGTAAAAATATCCTAAAAATCTCTAAAATATTTTAAAAACATTTCCAAATATTTTTAAGGACATTTAGAACTCGAAATAGGGAAAGTTGGGTTGTTACAATCCCCCATACCTTATAAAAAGTTCGTCCTCGAACTTAGAATAACTCTGGACATTTCTGCCTCATACTGTCCTCACGCTCCCAAGTAACTTCCTCGTGTTTCTGGTTCTGCCAGATAACCTTCACTAGTGGTACTTCTTTATTTCTTAGTCTCTTGACTGCTCTGTCCACTATCTGTGTAGGTCTGCGCTCGTAGCTAAGATCCTCCTGGATCTGTACTGACTGAGGTTGAACCACTTGGCTAGGGTCGTGGAGACACTTCTTTAGCATGGAGACATGAAATACGTTATATATTGCCGACATGTCCTGTGGTAAGTCCAGCTTGTAAACTACTTTCCCAATCCTTTCTATGATCAGGTAAGGTCCTATATAGCGAGGACTTAATTTGTCCTTCTTACAAAATCTCATCACTCCCTTCATCGGAGCAACCTTGAGAAAGACTGAATCCCCTACTTGGAATTCAAGTGGTCTACGACATGTGTCAGCATAACTTTTCTGTCTACTCTGGGTAGTCTCAATCCTCTGTCTGATCTTCTGGATAGCCTGAGTGGTTTCTTCTATCATCTCAGTTTGGATGCCCAGCTCTACTTCCATTTCTCTTCTTTCACCTGCTTCTTGCCAGCAAATGGGTGATCTGCACTTCCTACCATTCAACGCCGCGTATGGTGCCATCTTGATGGTGGCCTGATAGCTGTTGTTGTAGGCAAATTCAGCTAAGCACAGATACTTGCACCAACTTCCCTTAAAATCTAGTGCACAAGCTCTGAACATATCTTCTAGAATCTGATTTACTCGCTCTGTCTGTCCATCAGTCTGAGGATGGAAGGCTGTGTTGAACCTGAGTTTGGTGCCTAGTATAGTGCGAACACACTCCCAAAAGTGAGAGGTGAAGCATCCATCTCTATCAGAAATAATAGATTTAGGAACTCCATGAAGTCTGATCACCTCCTTAACATATAGCTGTGCGAAATGCTCTATAGAGTGGGACACCTTGATGGCTAGAAAATGGGCAGACTTGGTCAATCTGCCCACTACTACCCATATTGTGTCATATCCATTTATAGTTCTTGGAAGACCTGTTATGAAGTCCATGGATATGTCTTCCCACTTCCACTCTGGTATTGGGAGAGGCTGTAGAACTCCTCTTAGTCTCTGGTGTTCTTCTTTGACCCTCTGACATGTTAGGCAGATACTGACATATTTAACAACATCTCTTTTGAGTCCAAACCACCAGAACCTCTGTTTCACGTCTTGGTACATCTTGGTAGAACCAGGATGCATGGAGTAGGGTGCGCTATGAGCCTCTTCTAGAATCTTCTTTCTCAGTTCTTCATCATTGGGGACACAAAGGTGACTCCCCTGATAAATAATTCCACTGTCTGATACTCGAAACTCTGAATTTTCTTCTTTCTGTATCCCTTGCTTGATCTTCTAGATATCTGGATCTTCACTTTGCTTTCTCTGTATATCCTCAAGCAAGGTAGACTCTAAGGTCAATGCAGAGAGTTGCCCATAAATAATTTTCATACCAAAGTCTGACAACTCCTTATGCAGTGGTAGGGCTAATGATGACAAAGACATCAGGGATGTACTGGATTTCCTGCTTAGTGCATCTGCTACTTTATTAGCTTTGTCTGGGTGGTAGAGGATTTCACAGTCATAATCTTTGACCAACTCTAGCCACCTACGCTGTCTCATGTTTAAGTCCTTCTGAGTGAAGAAGTACTTACGAATGATGGTCTGTGAAGATTCTGCACTGAACTCCATACAAGTAATGTCGCCAAAGTTTTAGTGCAAAGACCACAGCTGCCAGCTCAAGATTATGAGTGGGGTAGTTCTTCTCGTAGTCTTTGAGTTGCCTGGAAGTATAAGCTATAACTTTTCCTTCTTGCATGAGTACAGCTCCTAGGCCCATCTTGGAAGCATCACTGTAGATATCAAAACTCTTGTCACTAGCTGGAACTATCAGGATGGGAGCACTGATCAATCTCTTCTTCAGCTCTTGGAAACTCTGCTCACATTTGTCTGACCACTCAAACTTTTTTGTTCTTTCTGGTCAGGGCTGTCAGTGGAGAGGCTATCCTGAAAAAGTCCCCCACAAATTTTCCGTAGTACCCAGCTAAACCAAGGAAGCTTCTGATCTCCCTGGCGTTCTTGGGTCTACTCCAGTTGTTGACCGCTTCTATTTTAGCTGGATCTACTTGAATACCTTCTTTAGAAATTATGTGACCTAAAAACGCCACTTGATCTAACCAGAATTCATACTTTGAGAATTTAGCATACAACTGCTTTTGCTGAAGGGTCTGCAATACTATCCTCAAGTGCGTATCATGCTCCTCTGGGGTTCTTAAATAGACTAGAATGTCGTTGATGAATACGATGACAAATTTGTCAAGGTATTCTCTGAACACTCTGTTCATTAAGTCCATGAAGACCGCTGGTGCATTAGTCACACCAAAAGGCATGACTACAAACTCACAGTGTCTGTATCTGGTCCTGGAAACTATTCTGGGTGTATCACTTTCTTTCACTTCCAACTGATGATACCCAGAGCGCAGGTCTATTTTAGAGAACACTATTGCCCTTTTTAGCTGATCATATAGATCATCTATTCTGGAATGAGGGTACTTGTTCTTAACTGTTATTTTGCTCAGCGCTTTAAAATCTATGTACATTAGCATGGATCCATCTTTCTTCTTGACAAACAACACAGGAGCTCCCCATGGTGAATGACTAGGGTGGATGAAGCCTTTGTCAAGTAGCTCCTGAAGTTGTTCTTGTAACTCTTTCAGCTCTGCTAGAGAAATTTGGTACAGAGCTTTTGAAATTGGGCTGGCGTCAGGAACCAATTTAATTTCAAATTCCGCTTCTCTGTTGGGAGGTAGTCCAGGTAGCTCTTCTAGAAATACCTCTGGATACTCACAGACTACCCGAACATCTTCCTGCTTGGGTCCTTCTTGTTCTTTGTCCTTCCAGTTCTGATTACTTGACTGGGGTCTCTGTTTCCCCATTGTCTTATCTTCGATCTTGACTGACTTGTGTTGCGCTTGTTGTGCCTTGATGCTATTCAGATAATGCTCACTAATACCCTGCTGACCAGCTCTTCACCAGTCGGTGGTCGGTGAGTTTCATTACTCACATTAAGTGTTATTTCTGGTCTCAGCCTTCGGAGCATCAGTCCGACTCGTTCTTTCTCTGTACTTACTAACTCTAGGCAAAGATGAGCTAGCCCGTTGAATCTTTTGACCGCTTTTTCTACTGGTAGGTCACCTGATCTAAATTCTATAAACTCCTCATAATGTTTATTGGTGATCCATTGGCGGAAGAACTCTTCGTAAAACTCCGTCTCAAAGTCAGCCCAGCTCATCTGGTTGACTACTCTCCTACTCTTAACTCTCTCTCCCACCACATACGAGCATTTCCTGATAGGCAGAAAGAGGCACACTTAACCTTCTCGATTTCTGGCCAGTCAAGAAGCTCCATTGTGCTCTCAAGTGTCTTGAACCAAGCCTGGGCATCCCAGGGCTCAGTCGTGCCTAAGAAACTTTCTGGCTTCAGCTTTAGCCACTGTATCAGGTATACTTCTTGTCTTCTAGGTGTTGTGGCGACTTCCAGGGTAGCTGGTGGAACCTCGGTTACCACTAGAGTCTCCACATTGATGGTTGGGGGAGTGGGAGGAGCTGACTTCTGATTGGCCATCAGATTGGCAATCACTTGTTACTGCTCTGCTACTTATCTCTGAAGTTGAGCAACAACTTCAGAGAGATTAGGCCTAGTTGTTCTGGGCTCTTCGTTCTCCTGAGCTCAGTCCTCAGTACGAATGGTACGGGGATGTCCTCTTCTTGACATCTAGTTATGCAGAGAAAAACTTGATATCTTCTTTATCCTTTCTAAATATACATATATATGAATAAAGAAAAGAGAAACAAAAACTTCTATCTTACTTAAGCACTCATAAGCAAATACTCTGTACTATAGTTAATAATAAGGAAAGCAATAAACGAAAGAACTTAAATACTTTTTACCTGAAGACGGTAAGGCTGATGCTGATGTGTGTGTGATGTTGGAGAATGAGAACTGCTCTGATACCAACTGTAACGACCACCCTTCTTACTACTATTCTCTAAGGGCGACCGTTACTTATCTATTACTCTACTTATTAGTGTGACTTATGCTATTATTAGCAACACTTAGATTTATCACGGCCCTAGAGGAATTCCTATCGAAAAATTTCGACAGAGTCTCCCCTGTACCGGTGACAAAATCAACAATACATGCAAAATAATACCATCAGCCACATGCGGCTGGTATATATATATCTCACAACCATGCAGTAATAAGACACAACAACTAAAAATAAAACTATTCTAGCAAAAGCAACGAATAAAGCTCCAAGAATAGAAAACAACCAAACTAACAATGTGGAATACTCTTAACTAACAACATAAGAAAAGGAAATGACTCTTTAACAATCTCAACTTCTCTAATAATAGTAAAGGACTCTAAACAATTTCTTAGCCAGGTCCCGAGGCTTCCATAGTTCAACATCACACACCATTCATCATGCATCCTCCTTGTCGCCTTCCTCTTTATACTTTAGCTTTTCCTTTATCTACAGTAGGAGGAAAAATAAATCTATAAGCGAAACGCTTAGTAAGTACTAATCAATCTCACAAAAGCTCATAAGTGCATAAGATGCAAAAAATGCTGAGACTGAAATGCTAAAAAGAAATGGCTAAATATGCTCATCTAATAGCAAAGCACTAAAATAAACTGCATACTCATGATATAAGAATAAATCTGCATGCTAGAAATAAAGCTAATCATGCTCAATAAACTCATAAGGAAAGTAAATGAAAACTAATACGATATGCTTAGAATTAAAAGAGCTAATCTTGGCTAGTTCTAAACATAGGTGATACTTGTTTCATTTACTTATAGCTTTATACTTGAAATTAATTCTTAACTTTCTTCTTCTCTTTCTTGGGCCCAGGCTTAGTACCATCTTATGCGTGCTCTCTAATAGAGACTGAGGTAGCGAGCCTCCAGTCCTATGAGGATAAAGACCTCGGTCTTACCAGGGCCAAGACCTCGGAATTGGTCACCTGGATTTGTTTAACGACAACCTTGGAAGTCTGGTTCTAGCCTCTTACTTTAATTTACTTGTTATCTTTTCTAGCTAGACCTTGGTCTTTTTTCTTACTTGTAGTTACCCATAATCCTCAAAAGGTTTAATAGGGCACATAATCATTCCACTAAAATACATGGCTATTCATCTTATTAAAATAGCGAAACAACTAACTATATGCTTTAGATTAAAGAACTATTAAAAGATAACTAACACATATATGCATATTTATCAAAACAAGAAACTAGAACTGAATTAAGAACTAATACTACTCGTGAGTTCCTCATGCTTGTAAACAGCAAAACAAAGGAAACTGTTCATGATCAAGAAACCCAAGAAACTAACACTACATACATTAGATAAAGGCTGTTCTTGCCGTTTTGAGTAGCAAGGAAAATGCTAAATCCATTCTAATTAAGGAAATGGCTGTTCTTGCCCTTTGAGTTGCAAGGAAAATGCTAATCCCATTCCAACTAGATAAAATCATTAACATAATTGGAAATAAGCACCTTTCATGGAAACCGAAATATAAGAAAGGTTACTGCTGCTATCAAGCATCTACACATGATATACCAAATCATGCATCACTAAATCTACCCATGTTGAATTATTTCCAATTAAGCAAGGTATAAGAAAAGGTTGCTTCTACTGACAGTAAAGGTGAATTCTGCACATGCTCACATAACAACAAATAAAATTGCTCGTGCTGTAGTTGTTAGTTAGAGCCCTAGAGCCGATCATTTGATGATTGTATGAACTCATGTATATCATATTTTTGTATATTAATAAAGGCATTGGTTTTTGGTTATTATGCTTATTTGTATTAGTGTCAGATAAAATAAGTATAGTAACGTCCTTGAGTAGAACGTTCATACCTAAATTAGTTGAATCGATAGTGAGATGATATAGGGAACACTACTCTAAATCATTCCTAGTCGAGTATTAACATTCAGGGACAATGTTAATACAATAAGACTAGCATGTAGGTCAGCTCGATGACTTGATCTCACAAGTCATGGATATAGAGATATCAAGCTGACACATGGGTATGCATTAGAGAATGTATACTGAATGACCCGCCATGAGAAAGTATCATGGATCGTTATATGAGTGTCATATACTTTCTCATGTGACTATTAGTATGACTATTAGTCCTTAGACCTGAAGTCACCATGGATCCCTACATAAGGAGTTATGTACTTTAGTTTCGTCAAACGTCACCCGTAACTGGGTGGACTATAAAGGCGATTACTGGGTATATAACAAATTATGCAGAGGGATGTGAGTGATGTAGATGGGATCTATCCCTCCTATATGACGGGAGAGACATCGATATTCTTGATAGAGTGAGACCACGAAGTGTATGGTCATACCCAAATGAGTCAATATTAGATATTGAGCTCATTTGATTGAGTGAGTCTACTCAGAGTTCAAGATTTAGATTGGTCAGAGGATGACACGGTCTATGCCTCACATTGATCAATCTAGATGTCTAGGATAGAAGGACACTTGTCACATATTGTGAGGAGTCACAATTAGTAGTCACAAGGTGATGTTGGATCTCAACATTTCTTGTAACTTGGGTAGCAATGATGTATTGCTAGATGCCGCTCATTGCTTATGTTTTTAAAGGAGTTTATAACATTGCCAACGTTACCAGAACCTATTGGGTCACACACAAAGAACATATGCATGGAGATTAGGTTCATATGATGAACCAATAGGATTAGATTCATATGATGAATCAAAGATTGGATTCAAATTAGACTTATTGAGTTAGACTCAATTAGATTCAATTGTTGAATGAGTCTAATTTAAATTTGATTCATGAGTCAATTTATATTAATGAATTGAGATTCATTAAATTAAAATTGACTTGAATCAAAGCTTGGATTTAACTCAACAAGGAAGAGCATTGGTCAAGTTTGACTTGACCAAATAGAGGTTGACACATCAAGTTTTGACTTGATGAATTGCCACATCATGAGGATGACTCATCCTACATGGCATGCTACATCATCCCCTTATATAATGGTGTGCCACCTCATGGAGGTTACACACCATTAATGCTCTTAATGTGGCCGGCCACATTAATGTGGGGGTTACACATGTGGTGGCCGGCCACACTAAGTGATGAGAGGCTTTCATTTGGTGGGAATTGAATGGTGTTCAATGCTTCTTCTTCCTTGGGTGCTTCTCCCTCTCTCTAGCCTGCTGATGGTCGTGGCTTCATGGTGGAGAAGAAGTGAGAGTTGATTCCAAGCAACTAGGTGGTGTGAAGGTCACAAAAGGAGAGTACCTAGAGGAGTGTGTGAGTTCCTTTTCCATTCTCTCCTTTCTCACCTTTTAGATCTAATCCGAGAGCCCTAGAAAGTGCTAGCACACTTGTGGGTTCTCCTCTCCATCTTTGAGTGGTAGAAGACCACTCCTTGTTCGTGTGGATACCGCTAGAGGACCGTTCGCTTGACGGTCTCGAGATTCGGCTACCTTTGGACGTTGCGGGATTGCGAAGGGCACGCATCAAGGGTAAATGTTTTTCCCTCGTAGATCTAAGAGTCGATCGTGTTTTAAACTCGTACTCATATTTTTTGAAAGTTTTACCTTGCACGAGATCCGTGGCTTGGCGATTCGGTTTCGCGACGAAAAGCGGTTTCGCGTCCGAAAACCCAACAAAGGGTATCGAGCCACGCAAGGCTTGTACGAGTTTATTTTTATTTTATGAAAATAAAACCTTCTGTGATTTTCTGTAAAATTAGTTTTTATGATTTTATGGGTAATTTTTCCGTAGAAGCGAAGCACAAGTGTCGGCTACCGGAAAGATCTTTTAAAACCGGCTTCATTTCGCCCCAAATCCGTTTGGGACAGCAGGCGTGGGTGCCATTAGATCGCAAAGGAGCAACTCACGATGGTTAGATCGTGGGTAGGGGTACTGCCCCTAACCCCGCAAGGGGATTTGCTCCGCGATCGCACCCGAAATCGCAAAAACCAAACCCGCCGGGAAGATTTTTCCGAAACGGCAATGTCTCGGCCCAAATCATTTTGGGACAGCGGGTTTAGGCGCTGTTAGATCGCGGGTAGGGGCGCTGCCCCTGGCCCCGTAAGGGGATCCGTTCCGTGATTGCGCCCGAAACCGCTAAACGGGATCACCGAAAAATTTTACTCGTAGAAATTGTAAAAATTATTTTAAAAATTATAGAAAATTATGAAAATATATAATTTTGAATTATATATTAATTTTGTGATAGTCATGGCCCAAAACCCAATATGATTGGTTGTGTTGTAATTCATAATACGGCCTGCGTGCCGTTATGTGTTTGCGCGTGTTGTATGTATTTTATTTTTCGCGACCTGCGCGTTATATTCTTGTTGTAAATTAGATTTAGACTCGAATGTAACTCGAGTTTCAAATTGTAATTTACAAATTGGAGCGGTGGAGGGTCCACACGAGACGGAGTTCCGAGGCGGGCA
Organism: Zingiber officinale; assembly: GCF_018446385.1. Lineage (NCBI taxonomy): Eukaryota > Viridiplantae > Streptophyta > Magnoliopsida > Zingiberales > Zingiberaceae > Zingiber > Zingiber officinale. The sequence continues at coordinate 29,596,375 of NC_055986.1, read as the reverse complement.
CGAGCAACACAAGGTGGTCAAATGGAGGAGCTTGGAGAAGTTGTTGACCCTAGGTTGACCAATCGATCTTTTCATTGGCTTGAGAAGATCGTAGTAGGGCCATGACTAAATCACAAATAAGTTAATTAATTGCTTGTGTATGTGATGCATGTTTAATAAGTAATTAATTAATTAGTGCCTTACGATTAGATTTGATCTAAGTCGTGCACATGATGCACCCTTGCGATTAGATTAGATCTAAGTCGTGCACAAGATGCATCCTTTTTCGATTAGATTAGATCTCGATCGAACCAACTCTAAATGCCTAACCGTGCCGTGATACCTATCACTACCTCGATCACATGTATTGTTGAATCTGCCAAAGCAGAGCAATACATATTATCTTGGTAGGGTACGGAGGGACAATCTTGGTCCCGCCTATCAACGCATGGGTGAATATAAGCTCAATTAGATTGAGTATTCCTAGTTACTCGGTTGGATCGAGTCAACTATAGGCATTATTCCAACGGTTGGAAAAGATAGATCAAAATCACATCTATATTAACTCTCGGGCGTATTAGCCAAAGCTAACTCAAGTTTTAATATAAATACGGATATTGATTTTATAAACAAGAGTTGCATAGAGATGTAATTGGTAATCGTTACCTACCGATTATACTAAGCCTTGGGCGTATTAGCCAAAGCTAACTCAAGGGTTAGTATGATGTGGATCTTGTCCCACAAGAATTATAGAATTCAGTGGGAGCATCATTTAATTAAAGGCCTAATTAAATGATTTTAAGAATATGATATTTATTTTTGTAAATTTTTCTGTTGTAGATAACCATGACGTCAAATACGAACATTTTCTCTCTGCGATCTGTCCTTAAGAAGGACAAGCTCAACGGAGCAAATTTCCTGGACTGGTACAGGAACCTGAGAATAGTTCTCACCCAAGAACGTAAATTGTACGTTCTGGAGCAGCCCATTCCGGAGGCTCCTCCTGCCACTGCCACGCGAGCAGACCGAGATGCTGACAAGAAGCATCAAGATGACGCATTAGATGTGTCTTGTCTTATACTCGCAACCATGAACTCTGAGCTTCAGAAGCAACATGAGTTGATGAGCGCTTACTATATGGTTGAACATCTTTGTCACCTATATCAAGGACAAGCAAGGCACTGGAAGAGGAACTCCAAAGAATACCTGGAAGATCTTAAGAAGAAGAGAAATAAGATTTCTACTTCAGGTATACATGTTATAGAAGTCAACCTCTCTATTTCTTCATCGTGGGTATTAGATACCGGATGTGCTTCGCACATTTGTACTAATGTACAAGCGCTGAGAAATAGCAGGGCATTGACGAAGGGTGAGATAGACCTACGAGTAGGCAATGGAGCACGAGTTGCTGCTATTGCTGTAGGAACTTATCATCTATCTCTTCCCTCTGGGCTTGTACTAGAATTAGATGATTATTGTTATGTGCCTGCCTTGACTAAGAACATAATTTCAGTTTCTTGTTTGGACAAGAAAGGATTTTCGTTTATAATAAAGAACAAATGTTGTTCCGTCTATTTAAACGATATGTTCTATTGTAGTGCACCTCTGACAAATGGACTCTATATTCTAGACCTTGAGAGCCCTATCTATAACATAAATACCAAGAGGTTCAAGTCAAATGACATGAACCAAACATACCTCTGGCACTGTCGCTTAGGTCATATAAATGACAAGCGCTTATCCCAACTCCATAAGGATGGTTTGCTGGACTCATTTGATTTTGAATCATATGAGATATGCGAGTCATGCCTTCGAGGCAAGATGACCAAGACTCCCTTTAGTGGGCACAGCGAGAGAGCAACTGATTTGTTAGGACTCATACATAGTGATGTATGTGGCCCTTTCAATGTTGCTGCTAGAGGCGGTTATAGATACTTCATCACATTTACTGATGACTTCAGTAGATATGGTTATGTGTACTTGATGACATATATACTTTGAAAAGTTCAAAGAATTCAAGAATGAAGTACAGAACCAGCTTGGCAAGAGTATTAAGATACTTCGATCAGATCGAGGTGGTGAATACTTAAGCCATGAGTTTCGTGACTATTTAGCTGAGTGTGGGATTCTATCCCAACTCACTCCTCCTGGAACACCACAGTGGAATGGTGTATCCAAAAGGAGGAATCGTACCTTATTAGATATGGTACGGTCTATGATGAGTCACACAGATCTTCCGACATATCTATGGGGATATGCTCTAGACACGGCAGCTTTCATTCTCAACCGAGTTCCATCCAAGGCCGTGATAAAGACACCATATAGGATATGGACTGGGAGAGATGCCCAGGTGTTTTTCATGAGGATTTGGGGTTGTGAGGCTTACGTACGACGTCAAGTCTCAGACAAATTAGGACCCAAATCCGACAAGTGCTATTTCATCGGATATCCCAAGGAAACTAAGGGATATTACTTCTACATTCCCAGTCAGCACAAGGTAGTTGTGGCAAAGACTGGGGTCTTTCTAGAAAGGGACTTTGTTTCTAGAAAGACTAGTGGGAGCACGTTCGATCTTGAAGAAGTTCAAGATGCGAACAATAGCACTAATGCCTCGATGGAAATTGAACTGGAACCACAAAGTGTTGTGGATGATGTTGTTCCACAAGGAGTTGAGGAACAACAACTAGTTCATGTAGACATACCTCTTCGCAGGTCTGATAGGGTACGTCGTCAGCCTGAGAGATACTCATTTCTCTTGTCTAACCATGATGTCGTTATGCTCATAGAGGATGAGCCTACCACCTATCAGGAAGCTGTGATGAGACCAGATTCCGAGAAATGGCTAGAAGCCATGAGATCCGAGATGGAATCCATGTACACCAACCAAGTATGGACTTTGGTTGATCCACCTGAAGGGGTAAAACCCATTGGGTGTAAGTGGGTCTTTAAGAGAAAGACTGACATGGATGGACTTATCGATAAGGGTCGCTTAGTAGCTAAAGGTTTCAAGCAGATTCATGGTATGGACTATGATGAAACCTTTTCTCCAGTAGCGATGTTTAAGTCCATTCGGATCATGCTTGCTATTGCAGCCTACCATGACTATGAGATATGGCAGATGGATGTCAAAACCGCGTTTCTGAATGGAAACCTACTCGAGGATGTGTACATGACACAACCTGAGGGTTTTGTAGATCCACATCATACTAGTAGAGTATGCAAGCTGCATAGGTCCATTTATGGACTAAAGCAAGCTTCTCGGAGCTGGAATCTTTGATTCGATGATGCAATCAAACAGTTTGGTTTCATCAAGAATGAAGATGAGCCTTGTGTCTACAAGAAGGTTGTAGGGGATATAGTTGTCTTCCTCATATTGTATGTGGATGACATACTACTCATTGGGAAGGACATCCCTATGCTTCAGTCTGTCAAGACCTGGCTAGGGAGTTGCTTCTCAATGAAGGACTTAGGTGAGGCATCCCGCATTCTAGGGATTCAGATCTATAGAGATAGATCTAAGAGATTGCTTGGCCTAAGTCAGAGTACATACATTGATAAGGTACTCCTTCGGTTTGCCATGCAGAACTCCAAGAAGGGATTTCTGCCGATGTCACATGGCGTGAGTCTTTCGAAGACTCAAAGTCCCTCTTCTAGAGAGGAGAGAGACCGCATGGATCAGATCCCTTATGCCTCAGCCATAGGATCGATCATGTACGCCATGCTATGTACTCGACCTGATGTCTCGTATGCTTTGAGCATGACGAGCAGATACCAGTCTGATCCAGGTGAAAGTCACTGGATAGCGGTCAAGAATATTCTTAAGTACTTAAGAAGGACTAAAGAATATTTCTTGATATATGGAGGCAATGATGAGCTAGCTGCAAAGGGTTACAGTGATGCTAGCTTCCAGACCGACCAGGATAACTATAGATCGCAGTCGGGGTTCGTATTTTGCATTAATGGTGGTGCTGTCAGCTGGAAGAGTTTGAAGCAGGATACAGTAGCTGATTCTACAACAGAAGCCAAGTACATTGCTGCATCAGAGGCAGCAAAGGGGCAGTTTGGATCCGCAAGTTCATCACTGAACTTGGGGTGGTTCCTAGCATCGCTGACCCAATTGAGCTCTATTGTGACAACAATGGAGCTATAGCACAGGCGAAGGAACCTCGCTCACACCAACGGACCAAGCACATACTACGGTGCTTCCATCTCATTCGGGAGATTATCGATAGAGGAGATGTGAAGATTTGCAGAGTACCTACAGAGGCTAACATCGCAGATCCCTTGACCAAGGTTTTGGCACAGAGAAAGCATGATGGTCACACTATGTCATTAGGCCTTAGAGCCTATACTGATTGGCACTAGTGCTAGTGGGAGATTGTTAGTTAGAGCCCTAGAGCCGATCATTTGATGATTGTATGAACTCATGTATATCATATTTTTGTATATTAATAAAGGCATTGGTTTTTGGTTATTATGCTTATTTGTATTAGTGTCAGATAAAATAAGTATAGTAATGTCCTTGAGAAGAACGTTCATACCTATATCAATCGATTAGTTGAATCGATAGTGAGATGATATAGGGAACACTACTCTAAATCATTCCTAGTCGAGTATTAACATTCAGGGACAATGTTAATACAATAAGACTAGCATGTAGGTCAGCTTGATGACTTGATCTCACAAGTCATGGATATAGAGATATCAAGCTGACACATGGGTATGCATTAGAGAATGTATACTGAATGACCCGCCATGAGAAAGTATCATGGATCGTTATATGAGTGGCATATACTTTCTCATGTGGCTATTAGTATGACTATTAGTCCTTAGACCTGAAGTCACCATGGATCCCTACATAAGGAGTTGTGTACTTTAATTTCGTCAAACGTCACCCGTAACTGGGTGGACTATAAAGGCGATTACTGGGTATATAACAAATTATGCAGAGGGATGTGAGTGATGTAGATGGGATCTATCCCTCCTATATGACGGGAGAGACATCGATATTCTTGATAGAGTGATACCACGAAGTGTATGGCCATACCCAAATGAGTCAATATGAGATATTGAGCTCATTTGATTGAGTGAGTCTACTCGGAGTTCAAGATTTAGATTGGTCAGAGGATGAGACGGTCTATGCCTCACATTGATCAATCTAGATGTCTAGGATAGAAGGACACTTGTCATATATTGTGAGGAGTCACAATTAGTAGTCACAAGGTGATGTTGGATCTCAACATTTCTTGTAACTTGGGTAGCAATGATGTATTGCTAGATGCCGCTCATTGCTTATGTTTTTAAAGGAGTTTATAACATTGCCAACGTTACAAGAACCTATTGGGTCACACACAAAGAACATGTGCATGGAGATTAAGTTCATATGATGAACCAATAGGATTAGATTCATATGATGAATCAAAGATTGGATTCAAATTAGACTTATTGAGTTAGACTCAATTAGATTCAATTGTTGAATGAGTCTAATTTAAATTTGATTCATGAGTCAATTTATTTTAATGAATTGAGATTCATTAAATTAAAATTGACTTGAATCAAAGCTTGGATTTAACTCAACAAGGAAGAGCATTGGTCAAGTTTGACTTGACCAAATAGAGGTTGACACATCAAGTTTTGACTTGATGAATTGCCACATCATGAGGATGACTCATCCTACATGGCATGCTACATCATCCCCTTATATAATGGTGTGCCACCTCATGGAGGTTACACACCATTAATCCTCTTAATGTGGCCGGCCACATTAATGTGGGGGTTACACATGTGGTGGCCGGCCACACTAAGTGATGAGAGGTTTTCATTTGGTGGGAATTGAATGGTGTTCAATGCTTCTTCTTCCTTGGGTGCTTCTCCCTCTCTCTAGCCTGCTGATGGTCGTGGCTTCATGGTGGAGAAGAAGTGAGAGTTGATTCCAAGCAACTAGGTGGTGTGAAGGTCACAAAAGGAGAGTACCTAGAGGAGTGTGTGAGTTCCTTTTCCCTTCTCTCCTTTCTCACCTTTTAGATCCAATCCGAGAGCCCTAGAAAGTGCTAGCACACTTGTGGGTTCTCCTCTCCATCTTTGAGTGGTAGAAGACCACTCCTTGTTCGTGTGGATACCGCTAGAGGACCGTTCGCTTGACGGTCTCGAGATCCGGCTACCTTTGGACGTTGCGGGATTGCGAAGGGCACGCATCAAGGGTAAATGTTTTTCCCTCGTAGATCTAAGAGTCGATCATGTTTTAAACTCGTACTCGTATTTTTCGAAAGTTTTACCTTGCACGAGATCCGTGGCTTGGGCGATTCGGGGTTTCCGCGACGCGAAAAGCGGTTTTCGCGGTCCGAAAAACCCAACACTACTAATAGCATAGTAAAATCTGCGCATGCTCACATAACAGCAATCACAAACTGCTCATGTTTATAAAATAACCAAGCAATCTAAATTTGCAATGCTATTAGAAACAAAACTAAATCATAAACAAGTTTGCACTTGCTTAAAGAAGCTAGACTAAATTTGCACTTTCTAATAGGAAAAGGCATAACCCGGTTCTGCACTTGTTAATAGGAAAGGGCAACTAAATCAAATCCAGCAATACAAATGGCATGTGCAACCTCTAATTTCTCTAGCAATTAAAAGAAAGACTCCTATTAAATTCTTAACCACCTTACTATCCTTTCAAATTCCCGAAACCTAGCATGAATCGTGCATTCCCTTCTAAAACAGATCCGATGTCTAGCAACAGCAACAGAAAACAAGCTAAAATAAGCTACAATACTTATACTTTTATAGAGCAACATGATCTTAAATCTTGCTACAATAGAACTTAAGAGGAAGAAAGCCAAGAACGCATGCTGCCCTTAAACTTCTAGCTACCCCAATGCTGTACACTACAATCTGAAAGCAAAAAAAATAAATTGAAGCTCAGAGCAACTCCTACCACAAGTGAGTAGTACTTACCTTGCTATTCTTGAACTCACAGCCAGAAAATTGCTTCTAGGGTTCAGAGAAGCTCACGGTCTCAGCGTTCTCCTCGTGTCCGCGCGTCCTCCTTGCCGAGGGGAGCTCAGATCTGTGAAGAACCCGCGGAGAAGGGTGCTTGTCGGCTGTTGGAGTGAAACCCTTAGTTCGAATTCATCTTCGCACCAAGCAACACCGACGCCGTCGCACGCGAGAACGAGATGGCGAAAGGATTTTGGGTTCGGAAAGAATAACCTAATCCCACTTAACCTAGGTTATATTTCTATTCTCTACTATAACTTAAATGTATTTCAATATAGGTTTAGTTAAGAAAAGTCAGGCTGGTCTGTTGGTTAAGAGAATCTCTACTTAACCCGAGGTTTCCGGTTCAAACCTCGGCTTGGACACTATTTTTGTCAAAACTTCTTTCGTTTTGTAAAAATATCAAACGACTTCCAAAAATTGCGTAAAAATATCCTAAAAATTCCTAAAAATCTCTAGAATATTTGAAAAGCATTTCCAAATATTTTTAAGGACATTTAGAACTCAAAATAGGGAAAGTTGGGTCGTTACACTTGGTGCCCGTGTTGGATAAAGAACCATTGGTCGATGTCCATCTTAAGGTACTCCTCCATTCTTTTCTTCCAATGTGGGAAGTCATCCCTGGTGAAGAGTGGAGGGCACGCGGTGCTAAAGCCTTTGCTTTGGGCCATTAGAATTTTGCACAAAAAAATAAGCAACAAAGAAATCTCAAGACTAGGTCTTGCACTAGTAGTGTGAGAAACGATAAAGATAAGAAAACTCGATTGGTGTTGCACCAATTCAAGCAATTCAAAGAAATTATAATGAGAAACATTTTTGAAGAGGTAATTATACCAATTCAGATAGACTAAAAAAAAACTTAAAGTTGAAACAAAAGAAAACAAAAAGAACCCCCCTGCTTAATTGATGGTTGCACCAATTCAGAGTGAATATAGGCTCTGATACCACTTGTAGAATCAGTGCACACATGAGAAGGGGAAGGGGTGAATCATGAGTTTTAAAAAAACTTATCTTTTTCAATTTAGAGAAATGAGTACAGAGTGGAATAAATCAACAAAGAAACAAAAAGCAAGAACAAGAACTAGAGAAGTTACTTGATTCGGAGCCTTCGACGACTCTTACTCCAAGACCCATGATCCCTCAAACCGTATTGATGAGTAATCCATTAAAAATATCTTTCGAAGCAGATGAAAGAGGGAATCAAATACAAAATATAGGAAGGGAAGTGTAACAACCTGCACTCCCTTTTTGCAAGTAATAAAAAGATTTACAATAATAGTAAACTATTACCAACACTGTAGAATCTGTGCACGCTTGTGTGTCTGTATTGGTCTGTCGGTAGTGGTCGGATGTCTCGGAGCAATAGTACAATGGCAGAGAGAAGTCGTAGCAATAGAAGAATCGTTTGAGGATTATAATTTAGTAATTTCTTTATGCTGCTCGAACTATTCTTTTAAAGCGTTATGGGGGTGCCTCCAAGCTCATAGGAGGAGCCTATAACTTGAATTTTTATCCCTTCAACTTCGGTTGCTATAAATAGCATGAACATTAGCTTTTATCCATTCGAGGGTGCCTTCCATGCTCTTCGAGGCACCTCTAAAGCACTCTGAGGAGCCTCCAACTCTCTCTAAGGAGCCTCCCCGTTGCAAGAAGTTTATCCTTAAACTTTATCTGCGCAAGGGCGACTCCGCTGAATCTAGGGCGCCTCCATAACCCTTCGAGGCGCCTCAAATACTATTCATCTGAGCCTTAACTTGGTTTTTTCTCCTGTAAAAACATGTTAGGATAACATAAAAATATTTAACCTTTAAAACAAAGTAAGCAAAATTTATATCAGTATTATTAATTAGATCATATCTTCCCAAAACTAGGATTTAGTCATGGCCTCACTCTAGATTTCCAAATAGACCCAAAATGGACATGCACCTAAAGTCCCTAAATGGGATTCGTCCTCACTGGACACTATCTTCTAGTGACTTATCTTACTTACTATGTAGAATCGCTTGACTTCCTTTCAGCCCACCAAGTTTTCCCACCAGTTGTACGGTTCGCAGATCTAACTGGACTTCGGTCAGTTATCAGGTCCCGCAGACCCAACCGAACTTTCAACCAGATATCGGGTCACTCCTTGACCTATCTAGACTTCTATACCAGTATTAGGTCCTTCAGATGTAACTAGATTTCAACCTGATGTCAAACCCATCAAGTCTTACACACTTGGTAGAAAGGTTAGATCACACGATATTTAACTTTAATCCATTTATCATTCATCAAAACTTAGAATTTGTTGGTTGCTACTAGGAATATCGTATCGGTTCCCCTGTACAAAATTTCTGTACAAGTCCTGAACCATTCCAAACAACCTATTGTGTTATTTAGAAATTAAATTTGGAATCGCAAACAGAACATAACATTATTGATTCCAAATTCAACATATCTATTCTTAGTGGTTTAGACTTGGATCGCAAACGATGCTTAACATTATTGATCCAAATCCACCCATGTTACAAATTTAATTAAATATTAAGTTCAGAGATTGACTTCCAGGTTAAACATGACGAGGCACTAGGCCTTCCTGGGTATGAGAGCATCCACCACTTCCAATACAAAGCCTTTCAACGAAATTTAATATTTAATTTTCTTATAGTAACCTTAGGTTTAACCAAAAAGAACAATCGAATCATAAATTTGAAAAACAAAAGAAAAACAAAATCGAAAACATAAATTTTGGTATTTCAAGATCTAAATAAAAGGATGAACTAGTTATGATGCGAAAACTAATAACTAGTTATACCTTTTATGTAACGACCCGACCCATTTGGCGGCCCATTTGGCGACCCTCAGGTCATCGACCGTCGACCGTCGGCAGTGCCGTTACTCACTAGGACTTTCCACCCCTGGTAGTGGATTTTTGCCTCCCCCAGGATTCGAACTCTAAACCTCCAAGCTTAAGTATTAGAGTTTATGAATCCTGGTAACCAAGTGAGACGCACTTGGTTACCAGGATTCATAAACTCTAATACTTAAGCCTGGAGGTTTAGAGTTTGTGTAATGACCCAGCCCTCTTGGCCCATTTGGTGACCCTCGGGTCGTCGACCGTCGGCCCTTATGTCGTCGGTCCATTTGGCGACCTCTCATGTCGTCGACCGACGACCCTTGGCCGTGCCATTACTCACTAGGACTTTCCACCTCTGGCAGTGGATTTTTGCCTCCCCCAGGATTCGAACTCTAAACCTCTAGGCTTAAGTATTAGAGTTTATGAATCCACTGCCAGGGGTGTAACGACCCAGCCCTCTTGGCTCATTTGGCGGCCCATTTGGCGACCCTCGGGTCGTCGACCGTCGACCCTTATGTCGTCGGCCCATTTGGCGATCTCTCATGTCGCCGACCGACGACCCTTGGCCGTGCCACTACTCACTAGGACTTTCCACCCCTGGCAGTGGATTTTTGCCTCCCCCAGGATTCGAACTCTAAACCTCCAGGCTTAAGTATTAGAGTTTATGAATCCTGATAACCAAGTGAGATCTTTGATTGTAATGACCCAATTTTCCCTATTTTGAGTTCTAAATGTCTTCAAAAACATTTAGAAATACTTTAAAATATTCTAGAGATTTTTAGGCATTTTTAGAGTATTTTATGTAATTTTTGGAGGTCGTTTAGTATGTTACAAAAAGAAAGAAGTTTTGACCAAAAATGTTGAAGGTGAGACTCGAACCCAAGACCTCCGGCCGAACCCGACCTAACCAAACACAGCCAACCAACTGGGCTACGCGTGATTTGTTAACCAAGTATGTAGCGAGATGTATTTAAGTTATAGTAGAGGGCAGAAATAAAACCTAGGTTATAAAGGGTTAATTTCTTTCCCGAACCCTAATTCCTTTCTCTTCTCCTCACGCGTGCGTCGGCGCTTCTGGACTCGGGCGGAAATGCAGCAAAGCTAGGGCTTTGTTCTCCGGCACCGGCGAAGCCCTTTTCCGGCCAGTCTTCACCCATGGGTGGTCATCCCGACGAAGGGAGCTCGGAAGCACAAAGGAGTCGCCAAGTTTCAAGCTCCACCCGGAACCCTAGCCACCTCTCCCTCTCGGTTGTATGTCCAAGCAATCAAGGAGTAAGTACTACTCACCTATGGTAGGAGTTGCTTCGAACTTCCGGTTTCGTTTCCTTGTTTCCTGAGTTTCTTGAATACGAAGCATGCCATAAGATTGGGGGTTTTGATGTTACTGCCATGAGAGAAGGAATCTGGAAATAAAAAGAAGAGATTGTTTAGGTTTCCTTTTGATATCGAAACGTACAGTTTAAATTGTGGTTGCTAGGGACATGTTTTATTTCCTTTGAGTGTTTGAATTATACCATGTAGAATTGAGTTGCTGAAGGCTTAAGTGTAGTTTCAGGATTTGTTTTCTTCTTTTCATCCCTGCTGTAGTGTGCTTTAAGACCTCTACTGCTCAATGAAAATACAAGTTTTGAACAAACGAAACAGGTTATATAGGTTTGTTTAAATTCCAGCAAGTTTCGCATAGGCGTCATTTCTATTTACATAAATAAAGCTTTGTTCTGTTTGAGCAGCCTTGGAGTATTCCAGAGTTAGCTTTGAGGTAGTTTTTTTTAGCAGTCAAAGGTTTATCACAACAAATGAAACATTTCAGAATTTTATTATCCATTAAGCTTCTGGTTCCCTTTAGTATACGCAGTAATTTCCCATACTGCTAAGATCTAGTGCCATTTAAGGGGCACGAATAGATCACTAAATTATTTCCCTTGAGCATGTAGTAAACCTCTAGTTGCTGCTTTAGCATGGCCGAATAGTTTTTCCCTTTCATTTCAATTTTTGGGTGAAACCCCTATTATCCAGCAAGCACGAATGGCAGGTTTATTTCCCTTGCATTTCAGCCTAGTGTTGTGGTATCTGTGCATTTCCCGTACGTTGTAGGTGGTTGTAGAAGTATGAAGATTAAATCCACAAGCAAGAACAACCTTGTAGTTAGCATGTCAGATGTAGCTTCTTGGGTAAATTAATGAGTATGACTAGTTTTAGGTCAATGACTCAGTTTAGTTCTTTTGCAAAAAGGTATTAAGTATGGACAACTGGCTTTCTCCTTTAGCTTTGCAGTTTTATTTCCTTGCAAATCAGTGAGCTTGAATGATCTAATTTAAAGCATGCAAATCTTAGATTTCTTGTTATTGGATAGCATGCTCAGTAGATGCAAATTCCTTATTTTCACAGCAAGTCTTAACGAATTGAATTATAATTTAGTTATAGTTCCTTGTTTTGATACATATGCATATATGTGTTAGTTAGCTTTTAGTAGCTCTTTAACCTAAAGCATATAGTTAGTTGTTTTTGCTATTTTAATTAGATGAATAGCCATGTATTTTAGTGGAATGATTATGTGCCCTATTAAACCTTTTGAGGATTATGGGTAACTACAAGTAAAAAAAAGACCAAGGTCTAGTTAGAAAAGATAACAAGTAAATTAAAGTAAGAGGCTAGTACCCGACTTCTGAGGTTGTCGTTAAACAAATCCAGGTGACCAATTCTGAGGTCTTAGCCCTGGTAAGACCGAGGTTTTTACCCTCATTGGACTAGAGGCTCGCTACCTCAGTCACTATTAGAGAGCGCGCATAAGATGGCACTAAGCCTGGGCCCAAAGAAAAAGAAGAAGAAAGAAAAAAAAAAAAAAGTAAAAGTGAAATTAAAAGATTAATTTTAAGTATAAAACTATAAGTAAATGAAACAGTTACCACCTATGTTTAGAATCAACAGAAGTTTAGTTCCCTTAATTCTAAGCTTACAGCATGAGTTTCATTACTTTTCTTATCAGTTTAGTGAGCATGTTTAGTTTTATTTCCAGTATTCAGCTTTATTCTGGTATATCATGAGTATGCAGTTTATTTGAGTACTTTGCTATTAGATGAGTACATGTAGCTTTTCTTTTAGCATTTCAGTTTCAGTATCGTTTGTGTTTTTATGCACTTCAAGTTTTTGTGAGATAGTTTAGTACTTACTAAGTGTTTCGCTTATAGATTTATTTTTCCTCCTACTGCAGATAAAGGAAAAGCTAAAGTATGAAAGGAAGGCGACAAGGTCGTGGTGATGAAAGTGTGTGATGACTGGACTATGGAGAGATCCAGAGTTTGCTAGCAAATTTTCAGGACCTACCTGTTTAGAGTTTCAGTTTATGTTTTTAGTTTTCTTCTTAAATGCTATTATGAAGTTGAGATTGTAATGGAGTTTAATTCGTATTTGTAGCTTGATATGTCCTACTGTTGGAGTTATGTTTGGTTACTATTGCTAGAATAGCTTTCTTTTAGTTATAGTGTGTATTATTACTGTGTGGTTGTGAAAATATATGTTCCAGCCGCCTGTGGCTGATTATAGATTGTTTGTATTGTTGATTTGGTCATCGGTACAGGGGAGACTCTGTCGAAATTTTTCGGTAGGAATTCCTCTAGGGTCGTGATAAATCTAAGTGTTGCTAATAATAGCATAAGTGACACTAGTAAGTAGAGTAGTAGTTAGGTAACGGTCGCCCTTTGAGAGTAGTAGTAAGAAGGGTGGTCGTTACAGTTGGTATCAGAGTGAGGTTCTCATTCTCCAGCATCACACACACATCAGCATCAACCTTGCCGTCTTCAAGTAAGAAAGTATTTAAGTTCTTTCTTTTATTGCTTCCCTTATTATTCACTGCAGTACAGAGTATTTGCTTATGAGTGCTTTAGTAAGATAGAAGTTTGTTTTTTCTTTATTCATATACAAATATGTATGTTTAGAAAGGGTAGAGAAAATATCAAGTCTTCTTCTTTGCATCATTAGATGGCAAGAAGAGAACATCCCCGTACCGTTCGTACTGAGAACCAAGATCAGGAGAACGAAGAGCTTAGATCAACTGAGCCTAATCTCTTTGAAGTTGTTGCTCAACTCCAGAAACAGATAGCAGAGCAGCAACAAGTGATTGCTAATCTGATGGCAAATCAACAACTAGTTCCTCCCACTCCTCCAACAGTAACTGTGGAGACTCCAGGGGTAACCAAGGTTCCAACAGCTACCCTAGGAGTCATCACAGCACCTCGGAGACAAGAAGCTTACCTCATACAGTGGCTGAAACTGAAACCAGAGAGCTTCTCAGGCACTACTGAGCCCTGGGATGCCCGGGCTTGGTTCAAGACACTGGAGAGTACAATGGAGCTTCTTGACTGGACAGAATTCGAGAAGGTTAAGTGTGCCTCTTTCTGCCTACCTGGAGATGCTCGTATGTGGTGGGAGCGAGTTAAGAGTAAGAGAGCAGCCAACCAGATGAGCTGGGTTGACTTCGAGATAGAGTTTTACGAAGAATTCTTCCGTCAATGGATCACCAATAAACATTATGAGGAGTTTATAGAATTTAGACCAGGTGACCTACCGGTAGAAGAGGCGATCAAAAGATTCAACAGGCTAGCTCGTCTTTGCCTAGAGTTAGTAAGTACAGAGAAAGAACGAGTCAGACGGATGCTCCGAAGACTGAGACCAGAAATAGCACTTAATGTGAGTAATGAAACTCACTGACCACAGATTGGTGAAGAGATGGTCAACAGGGTATTATTGAGCACTATCTGAATAGCATCAAGGCACAACAAACACAACACAAGTCAGTCAAGATCGAATACAAGACAGCGGGAAAACAGAGACTCCAGTTAAGTAATCAGAACTGGAAGGATAAAGATAACAAGAAAGACCCAAGCAGGAAGATGTTCGGGTAGTCTATGAGTATCCAAAGGTATTTCCAGAAGGGCTACCTGGACTACCTCCCAACAGAGAAGTGGAGCCAATTTCAAAAGCTCCGTACCGAATTTCTCAAGCAGAGCTAAAAGAGTTACAAGAACAATTTCAAGAGCTACTTGACAAGGGTTTCATCCGCCCTAGTCATTCACCCCGGGAAGCTCCAGAGTTGTTCGTTAAGAAGAAAGACGGATCCATGCTAATGTGCATAGATTTTAGAGCGCTAAGCAAAGTAGCAGTTAAGGACAAGTACCCTCATTCCAGAATAGATGATCTATATGATCAGCTAAAGAAGGGCAATAGTGTTCTCTAAAATAGACCTGCGCTCTGGGTATCATCAGTTGGAAGTGAAAGAAAGTGATACACCCAGAACAGTTTCCAGGATCAGATATGGACACTACAAATTTGTAGTCATGCCCTTTTGGAGTGACTAATGCACCTGCAGTCTTTATGGACTTAATGAATAGAGTGTTCAGAGAATACCTTGACAAATTTGTCATTGCGTTCATCGACGACATTCTAGTCTATTCAAGGACCCCAGAGGAGCATGACACGCACTTGAGAATAGTACTGCAGACTCTACAACAGAAACAACTTTATGCTAAATTCTCAAAGTGCGAATTCTGGTTAGATCAGGTGGCATTTCTAGGTCACATCATTTCTAAAGAAGGTATCCAAGTGGATCCAGCCAAAATAGAAGCAGTCAACAACTGGAGTAGACCCAAGAACGCCAGGGAGATCAGAAGCTTCCTTGGTTTAGCCGGATACTACAGAAATTTATGGAGGACTTTTCCAGGATAGCCTCTCCACTAACAGCCCTCACCAGGAAGAACAAGAAGTTTGAATGGTCAAACAAATGTGAGCAGAGTTCCCAAGTGCTGAACAGGAGACTAACCAGTGCTCCCATTCTGACTGTTCCAGCTAGTGACAAGAGTTTTGACATCTACAGTGATGCCTCCAAGATGGGTCTAGAAGCTGTTCTCATGCAAGAAGGAAAAGTGATAGCTTATGCTTCCAGACAACTCAAAGATTATGAGAAGAATTACCCCACTCATGATAATGAGCTGGCAGCTATGGTCTTTGCACTAAAACTCTGGCGACATTACTTGTATGGAGTCCAATGCAGAATCTTCACAGATCATCAAGAGCTTGAAGTATTTCTTCACTCAGAAGGACTTAAACATGAGACAGCGTAGGTGGCTAGAGTTGGTCAAAGATTATGACTGTAAAATCCTCTACCACCCAGGCAAAGCTAACAAAGTGGCAGATGCACTAAGCAGAAAGTCTAGTGCATCCCTGATGTCTCTGTCATCATTAGCCCTGCCACTGCAGAAGGAGCTATCAGATTTTGGACTTGAAATTATTTATGGACAACTTTCTGCATTGACCTCAGAGTCAACCCTGCTTGTTGAAATACAGAGAAAGTAAAGTGAAGACCCAGATATCCGAAAGATCAAGCAAGGGATACGAGAAGAAGGAAATTCAGAGTTTCGAGTATCAGATAGAGGAATCCTCTACTAGGGGAACCACCTTTGTGTCCCCAAGGATGAAGAACTGAGAAAGAAAATCCTAGAGGAAGCTCATAGTACCCCTTACTCCATGCATCCTGGTTCTACCAAGATGTACCAAGACGTGAAACAGAGTTTCTGGTGGTCTGGACTCAAAAGAGATGTTGCTAAATATGTCAGTACCTACCTGACATGCCAGAGAGTCAAAGCAGAACACCAAAGGCCAGGAGGAGTTCTTCAGCCTCTTCCAATACCAGAGTGGAAGTGGGAAGACATATCCATGGACTTCATAACAGGTCTCCCAAGAACCACAAATGGATACGATGCGATATGGGTAATAGTAGACCGATTGACCAAGTCTGCTCATTTCCTAGCCATCAAGATGTCTCACTCTATAGAGCAGTTGACACAGCTATATGTTAAGGAGGTAATCAGACTTCACGGAGTTCCTAAATCTATCATTTCTGATAGAGATGGGTGCTTCACCTCACACTTTTGGGAGTGCGTTCAGAATACACTGGGCACCAAACTCAAGTTCAGCACAGCCTTCCATCCTCAGACTGATGGACAGACAGAGCGAGTAAATCAGATCTTAGAAGATATGCTCAAAGCTTGTGCACTAGATTTCAAGGGAAGTTGGTGCAAGTATCTGTGCTTAGCTGAATTTGCCTACAACAACAGCTATCAGGCCACCATCAAGATGGCACCTTATGAAGCGTTCTATGGCAGGAAGTGTAGATCACCCATTTACTGGCAAGAAGCAGGTGAAAGAAAAGAAATGGAAGTAGAGCTGGCCATTCAGACAGAGCTGATAGATGAGACTACTCAGGCTATTCAGAAGATCAGACAGAGAATTGAGACTGCCCAGAGTAGACAGAAGAGTTATGCTGACACACGCCATAGGCCACTTGAATTCCAAGTAGGGGATTCAGTCTTTCTCAAGGTCACTCCTATGAAGGGAATGATGAGATTTGGCAAGAAGGGCAAACTAAGTCCCCGCTATGTAGGACCTTACCTGATCATAGAGAGGATTGGGAAAGTATCTTACAAGCTGGACTTACCACAGGACATGTCAGCAATACATAATGTATTTCATGTCTCCATGCTAAAGAAGTGTCTCCACGACCCTAGCCAAGTGATCGAGCCTCAGTCAGTGCAGATTCAGGAGGATCTTACCTATGAGAGCAGACCTACACAGATAGTGGACAGAGCAGTCAAGAGACTAAGAAATAAAGAAGTACCACTTGTGAAGGTCATCTGGCAGAGCCAGAAATACGAGGAAGTCACTTGGGAGCGTGAGGACAGTATGAGGTAGAAGTATCCAGAACTATTCTAAGTTCGAGGACGAACTTTTTATAAGGTATGGGGGATTGTAACGACCCAATTTTCCCTATTTAGAGTTCTAAATGTCTTCAAAAACATTTAGAAATACTTTTAAAATATTCTAGAGATTTTTAGGAATTTTTAGAGTATTTTACGTAATTTTTGGAGGTCGTTTAGTATGTTACAAAAGGAAAGAAGTTTTGACCAAAAATGTTGAAGGTGAGACTCAAACCCAAGACCTCCAGCCGAACCCGACCTAACCAAACACAGCCAACTAACTGGGCTGCGCGTGATTTGTTAACCAAGTATGTAGCGAGATGTATTTAAGTTATAGTATAGGGCAGAAATAAAACCTAGGTTATAAAGGGTTAATTTCTTTCTTGAACCCTAATTCCTTTCTCTTCTCCTCACGCGTGTGTCGGTGCTGTAGGACCGTTAGATTCGATAGAGGGGGGGTGAATATCGCTTTGAAAATTTAGAGTGTAAACGCAGCAGAAAAGTAAAATAGACACAAATGTTTTACTTCGTTCGGAGCCTGTGACGACTCCTACTCGAAGGCCCGTGGTCCTTGACCACTTTCGTTGGGCAATCACTAGCAATTCGAAATAATGATTACAAAAGAACCGTACAGTGAATGCTAATGAAAAATGAAAACAAATACCGACAAGAAGGGAAAAGAACGGAGCGTAGTGTCGGAGCTTTGTTGGCGTCGCAGTGAACGTCGAGAAGCAAGACCAGCAGTAGAAGAATTCTCAGCTTTCTTTTGATTGATCTGAAGCTCCTGTCTGGGGCTTCTTTTATATGCTGTTCCAGGCGCCTGGATCCCCTCCGGGCACCTGGAATGTGACGTAGCTGCACAAACCATGATGCTCCACGTGGCGACGACTCGGCTGGATAGAATTCGCCTTCCGGGCGCTCGGATCCCTTCCGGGCGCCCGGATCCCCTCCGGGCGCCCGGACCACCTTGTTCCAGAAAACTCCCTTTTCCTGTAAAACAAAGTTAGTCCGAGGCAAATATATATCCTGTAAAACAGATTGTCAGCACAGTTAAAGTTCAACGGATAAATAAAAAAGAGTATAACTTAGATTTCGTCTTTCCGAGACCGGAATCTAGTCACGATCTCGACTTAGATATCCGAAATGGATCTAAGCCGGATCGACGCCTAATGTTCCCTTCCCGGGAGCGTCCTCCTGATCACTCCTTCCGGTGACTTACGCGCCAGACGTCCGGTCGGCCCGTCGACCCGTCCGGACTTCTCGCCAAGCGTCCGGTCGGCCGTCGACCGCGGACTTCTCGCCACTATCCGGTCGGCGTCGACCTAGGACTTCTCGCCAGCGTCCGGTCAGGCCCGTCGACGCTTGGACTTCTCGCCCTATCCGGTCAGCCGTCGGCCTAGTGGACTTCTGCCACCTATCCGTCGGCCTAGCCGGACTTCTCGCCACTATCCGGTCACCACGACCTAGCCGGGCTTCGTGACATCCCGGCGTCGACCTGTCTGGGCTTCTCCTGCACACTCGATCAGAGTGTTAGACAACAACAAACTAACTTAACCTGATTTGTCATTCATCAAAACCTGGGTTAAATCGTTAGTGCTAACCGCACCAACAATCTCCCCCTTTTTGATGGAATGACAACCTGGTTAAGTTAGTGAAAACATATGCAAGAAACAACATGCATTTATGTGGTTTTTTTAAGTTAGTTTGTATTTTCAGTTTGGTTTAGCTAACTTAACCACCTAACCCTCCCCCTTTGTCATTCATCAAAAGAACTATTATCAAGTAAGCATAAATATAGACTTCAGACAAAATAATAAATAATGTCAAGTAAATCTGGGGGAGTTTAAACTATTGAAAATTTGTTTAAAGCATTAGCTTTTAGCTTTTAGAAAGCTAGCTAAGTTTAGATAGTCTAATTTTCAAACATAAGTTTTCAAAACCAAAATTCCAAAACTAAGTTTGAAAAATTTATTTTTTCCAAAACTGATTTATTTTTCAACACTAAGTTTTTTGCAAATCAAATTTCAGTTTGCAAATATTAAGAAAAGTGATTTTGAACTTTACTTTTAGTTTTCAAAGGAGTTTGGTAAAATTAATTTTGATAAAGTAAAATAATTTTTAAAATGAAGGAGTTTTCAAAATAATTTTGTAAAATTGTTTTTCCAAAATCAAAATTTTAAAGTTCAAAAGTACTAGTTTCAAAACCATGGTTTAAAATACTTGAAATGTTCAGTTTTCAAAGACTAAGTAAAAAGGATAAAAGTTTGTGATTTAAAACAAACAATTTTGAGTTGATTTAAAATTTTTTTCACAATTTTAAGTAAGTTGATTTTGAAGATTGATTTTTAAACTTTGATTTTCAAAATAAAGGAAAATGATTTTGAGAAGCTTAGTTTGTAAACTTAAGTTTTGAAAAATCTAATTTCCACAATTTTCAAAACTAAGTTAAATCTAATTTTCAAAATCAATTTTCAATAAAAAGTAAAACCCAATTCTTAAAAACAACTTAGTTTTATAAGAGTTAGTTTTCAAAAGTAGGTTTAAGAAATTTTTAAGAAAACATTTTTCAAATAAAATTTAAAATATTTTATATAAAGGGAAATTTTTAATTAATTCCTCCCCCTGAACTTGACATAAAATTTGAAAAATATTTGCTAAAAATATTCAAAGTAGATATATATATTTTTTTAAATTGAGGTAGAATTTTCTAGAGAGATTTTAAAGAGAAGATTAAAAAATAACACTTAAGGAGATAATTAAAAAATAAACCTCCCCCTTAATTTGATACTCCTTTAATTTACTAATCCTCCTTATTTATTACTTCCCCTTAATATAAAATTTTACAACCGTAACATATTTTCGTACCTAAGTGTTTTTAGGCGATTGTATAATTATCTTTATAAAATTGTTCATTTAAATTTGACTAACCAAAATTAATGTTAGATTTAGTTGAAATAAATTAACCTTTAGTGTAATGTTAAGTAAGATAGGTTGTTATTAATTCAATACTTGATCAATATTAATAATTTATTGATTAAATTTTGCTATAATCTAAATTTTGTATTAATTGATGAAGGTGTTAGTTATAATTTAACTTTTCATTTACTTCCTTTTAAGTTGGATTATCTTAGTTTAAAGTTGGTGGTAATTTGAAGTTAAACTCGTTATTAAACAAGGTTAAGTAAGGTTCAATTTAAGTCAAACTTTAATTATGTTTTAATAAAAATAATTAATATTTTAAAGGTTGATTAAGAAAAATGACTTAGAGTAATTTTAATATTTTTAATAAGATTAAACTTAGGTTCTAATCAAATCAAGCTTAGTTCTCAAATAAGGTTAGATTTAAAGAATTAGTTATTTACTTATTAATTACTTGATTAAGTTTAAAGTCAAAATTTTAGTTTTAAGTTTTATCTTAGGTATGAATTTAAAGTTTTAATTCTAAGTTATATTAAGTCTTAAATTTAAGTTTTAAATGGATTTAAAAGAATTATTATTATTATTATTATTATTTTTAAGGGATTTCTAAAATAGTGTTCAAAAGGATTTTAAAATAATTTTTATAATTATTTAATGGCAATTAACATATGTTCAATTCAGTTTTGATTTCAGATTTAAATTAATATTAGTGATTCATTTAGGTTTAAGTTTTAAGTTTAAGTTAAAATTTTAAATTTTAATTGTAATTTCAATATTAAGTTTTAATTTAAGTTTTAATATTCAGTTAGGTTAAATTAAGTTTTAAAATAATTTTAAGAAAAATAATGTTTAAAAAATTTTAAAATCTAAATAATTCTTTTTAAAGTTTAAGAATAAAAAAAAAATTTTAAAAAAAAAATTTACAATGGTTTAAAATAAGTTTTAAATGGTTTTTAAAATATTTTTAAAAGAGTTTTTAAAATAATTTTTAAAATAATTTTTTTAAAAGAATTTTTTAAAGTTTTGAAAATGATTTTTAAGAGAGTTTTTAAAAGAATTTTTAAAAGAATTTTTAAAGTTTTGAAAATGACTTTTAAAAGAGTTTTTAAAATAATTTTTAAAATGTTTTAAAATAATTTTTTTAAAAGAATTTTTTAAAGTTTTGAAAATGATTTTTAAGAGAGTTTTTAAAATAATTTTTAAAAGAATTTTTAAAGTTTTGAAATGATTTTTAAAAGAGTTTTTAAAATAATTTTTAAAGTTTTGAAAATGACTTTTAAAAGAGTTTTTATAATAATTTTTAAAATGTTTTAAAATAATTTTTCAAAAGAATTTTTTAAAGTTTTGAAATGATTTTTAAAAGAGTTTTTAAAATAATTTTTAAAATGTTTTAAAAGAATTTTTTTTTAAATGCTTTTTAAGAGAGTTTTTAAAATGATTTTTAAAATGTTTTAAAAATAATTTTTAAAGGAATTTTTAAAGTTTTTTAAATGATTTTTAAAAGAGTTTTTAAAATAATTTTGAAAATGTTTTAAAATAATTTTTAAAGGAATTTCATTTTTAAAATAATTTTTGTAGTTAATTTCATTTTTAAAATAATTTTTTTTTAAAGTTAATTTAATTTTTAAAATAATTTTTAAAGTTAATTTAATTTTCAAAAAATAATTTAGTTTTAATTCAAAATTTAATTTTTAATTAATTCAAAATTTAACTTTAATTTGAAATTCAATTTGAAATTTGAAATTTAATTTTAATTAATTTTAATTTGAAATTCAATTTGAAATTCAGAATTTAATTTTAATTAATTAATTTAATCCTTATTCATCTCACCCGATCTAGATTATCAATCAGGGAATCCTATAATTTTGTGAGATGAAGTAGATTTAATTACAGAGTTTGGTTTGACTTGTGTTAGATTCAGGTTTAGCTTTGATCTCAACAAATAGGCATTTTTCGGATAAACTTCTAAGCTTGGTGAGTCACCTAGACATCATTAGAAGTAACCAACCCTTCGAGGTTTTCCGAATAGTCCTATCCACGGAGCTTAGTACTAAACCTTGGTCTAACCGGTTAGGATTCATTAAGGGTAGCTTCGGTCAGTTCCACTTAGCCAGATGCACCAGGTCGAAGCCATATCTTCCTAGACATGCATATACTAAGCTTCTCTAACGTACTATCATCCAAAACTTCACTAGTACCATTTTTCAAGTTAAACATGAACCCTCTTTAACTAGTCCTAATTACCCTGTCAGGTAGGTTGGTTTGGGTTACCCTTTCGGGTAGGTTAGTTTTGGAGGTACCAGCTATTCTGGAGCCTCTCCCTGAATTATTGGCCATTAATTTAGTTTTTAGTTCTGGGTTTATTATAGTTAAGTTTTGGTTAAAATTTATAATTTAAATTTAAGTTTTTAATTTTGAATTAATTAAATTTGTCACGCCCCAGGTAGTCCCTGTCCGAAGAAATTTCAACAGCATCTCCCCTGTACGGCGGACAATATGAATCTCAGTATACATATATCTATACCTCGGCCACACTCGGCCGGAACAATACAATACAAATAAGAAACAACCACGCAGATTATATCAATATTCCACACAGCTCAACATATAATCAATCCACGCAGTTAAATAAGGAAGAACGATATAAAACCAACGAAGATATACGTACACATCCTACTCCCCTACAACGAAGAAAACAAATCCACGAAGTAGTGTGAAAATCTGCAGCGGAAAACAAAAGCAGCAACCCCAAAGGTTCGACATAAAGTCCACAATACAAACCCACAATACAAGTATACGTATAAAAGCGAATACAGAAAACGATATCTAGAAATCCTCGCGACCAAGGGGCTAGCGACTGGAATCTCTCCTGACGGCCTCAACCTGAAAAATAGTAACAACGGGGTGAGTTCAAGAACTCAGCAGGTAAACCAATAGACATGTACAGCAATATATATCCACCAGTAATAACCTATGGTACAGTACACTAAACCATAGAGCCTATAGTACAGTTTCCTAACAGTACAACCTATGGTACAGTTTCCTAACAGTATAACAGATATGCATAGCTGAAATAAACTGTAATAACCAGCAATAGGCATAAAGTACAGTCTATAGCAAGAATAATAAGAAATGCATAACTGAAATAAACTGTACTCACCTGCGAGGCTTGGGCAATTGACTGTCAACATACAGAGATAAAAATAGTCAGAGCAAAAGCATGTATCCTGTATGCATGTCAATCATATGCAATCACCAAAATGCATCAATCATAACGAATGCAATCCGTCCATATGATGCAATATGACATGGTCACCCCTGTCAACCAGTCAGTCATCTCACACACAATGGTGAGACCGAGTGGGTAGGGCTGTGACACCGCGCACTCTGCCATCACTGCCCCTGAAGAGTGACCGAGTGGACGGGATGCTGTCGGAGTACACCTATCCTCCTACCTCAAACATAGTGAGGGAGCGCAATGCTCTCAACTCCCGGTACGCGATGACGGGGAGGGATCCCTGTCTGCTACCACGCTGCAGTCACACTACCCATGAGCGGACCAGCGGAGCACTACAGAGCTACTGCCATATACACCCTACTGTGCTGTGCCACTACCCATGCAGTGAACACGTTGTGTGCAGGCCTATGTAGCCGGCCGACGAGCTCAACAATAATGGAGTCGTCAATCGCCCAGCATGCAATCATGCGATATGGTGCATGCGGCTACAATATGACATACCTGAACAAAGCCTCCTCCATATATGTGCGTGTCAAAAAGGTAAACACATATAACTATAAACATGATATAAACAACATAAATCCAAAGACATCACATATACAATGATGTAAGTATCATGAATCCAAGAGCATGTATCACACATGTAAAGCAACTAATCCAGTAGAGTAGAGCACTATAGATATGCACCTCTATGAACATATATACACATGGCAAGAGATAAAATATCCAATCCTGAAGTAAAGCAACTAGCAGATGAAGTATGTGATAGGTATCAACTAACCCTAAATCCAGGGGAAGTGTTGAACTACCAATCACTAGTAACCGTCTACAAGTATCGAATAACCTATAACCAGGGAAGTGCTAAATCTACCAATCACTAGCAAGTATATATAAACTGCACATATCAAAAGACACTATCAAGAGATAAGTCAAAGGGTACCCGCCTCAAATAGCAGGTAGTATCACGCCAAATCCAACGTCGAGACGCCTGTCTCGAATCAGAGTCCTGTGTCAAACAACATACATATTTTATTTAGCCAAATCCAAATGAATAGCTAAATAAAATCCCTAAAACTAAATTAGGGCAAAACCCTAATCACACGAACACCAACCTACCTAATTAATCTAACGGTCAATTAGGGTTAGTTACCTAATCCCTAACCACCAATTAGATTAGAAATCTAACAGTTGATTAGGGTTAATAACCTTAACCCTAATCATTCCATTAAATTAGTCTAAACAATTACATCTACACATAATTTAGCAACTAAATACAACATGTATCAACCAATGATATACTAACCATCTAGGAATCCATATCATCTCCAATTCAACAGATAAACCTAAATTAACCGTTCTACAACAAGATCAAAAACCTATACACAATCAACAACTAGTATAATTCATCCACAACATGCTCATGTATCAATTACTCCTACACATACCTCAATCAAGCTACTGTTGATGCTGGTTTGAGTGTTGTCGGCAAGGCAACACCACTGGAACAGAACAACCTACTGGAATCAACTCCTCTGTTCGGATCAAACTTGCTGCTGGCAACAAGGGAAGTTGCTGAACCAGAGAACACCCCAGAGCAAGCATCTCTCTGTTACATTCCAGTATGCTATTCGGTTCAAGGTGAGGTCACGGATCAGATCAAGGAATAAACATCACTAGTCAAACAATAACCTAATTCCGGGACCAAATCTTACCTCCAATTTGAGACTTCAATCGGCAACAATGCAAAAGTCCATGATCTGATCAGAGGAAAACCGATTACAAGATCCTCCTTGATCCCCCTCAAATTTCCCGATGAAGTCTTACCTCGAGTCTCCAGAAGATGTCGCACAACCCGATCGAATCCGTGAAGCAGCGTACCAAAGATTCCTCTGATCCTCAAATCAACAATCAACAAGGAAGGGAATCCAGGACCTGACCTAGGATCGCCAACAATCAGGGAGACAACGAGCAAGAATCGGGAAAGAAGACTCGATCTAGGGCACAAGCTAGAGAACAGGGGCTAGCTTACCCACACCGGCGAATGCACGAATCCAAACTAGGCATCACTCCAAGCTTCGGTGGACGATGGTGGAAGGAGACGCACAACCGCCAACGATCCGCTCCCCTGGTGGCGTCGGTGTCGAAAAAGAGACCGCCGTCAGAGAGGAGAGGCGATCGACCACAAAATCTGCCGAAGCAGAACCCCTCGACCAGATCCGGCTTGTCTTCCTCGGCACCGTCGAGTTCCGGTGACTCCACTGGTTTTCCGTCGAGCTCCGGTGACGAGTCTCCTCCGGCCTCGGCGTCGAGTGATCCGCGAGAGAGGGAACAGAGAAGAAGAGGGAGGTCGGAAGGAGAGAATCGGGGAGATTGGGGAAAGCTCGGCGATTTGGGTTAGGGAAAATTTAAAAGAAAAGGAATATAAATAATAAACATTTCCTCACTTAAACGGGTATCCCAAACAGGCTTTATCCGCGCCCGAAATTGATCCCCTCAAAACCCGTCGTACGAGCTCGAAAAAATTCCCAGAAAATTCCTAAAAATTCTAGAAAAATTTGTAAGGCTATTTCTCAAATAACCCTATTATTTAAATTTTCCGAGATCTCACAAAATTGGTCAAATTATCTTTCTTTAAGAGAGTGTATTTAATATTTGAATTTTCTTTCAATTTCAATTTTATTGAGTTAATTGAATTATCTTTCTTTAATAGCTTATTTTTAAAGTTTTTAGTTATTTTTAAATTTGAATTAACTAAACTGTTTGAATTTTATTTTCTTAACGGTTTATCTTTTAGCTTTTTATTAATTGTTAATTTTGAAATTTCTAGATTATTTTTGTTTAATATGTTATCTTTAACATTTAATTTTAAGTTTGTTAAATTCCGTTTTGATTTTATCAAAGTGTTTGATTTTATCCTTATATTTTCTTTGCCTTTTAAATTGATATGGTTAATTGAATTTATTAGATTAATTTTATCTTTAAAATTTAATTTTTTATTAATTAACTTATCTTGGTTTTGGATAGCATTTTCTAGATTGATTTTATCTTGATTATTAAATATTTTATCAAGGTATTTATTGATTTTATCCATTTTCTCATTTTTGCCATTTAAATTCAAATTTATTTTAATGTTTGACTTATTTATGTCTAAATGCTCACCTAATTTTAAGTTTTCTGAATTAATTAAATTATTTGAATTGATTTGGTCATTGTTCTGTTTGACCAAGTCAAGGTTGATGCCAAATTGATCAGAGTCTTGATTGACTTGATCAGAGTCTAGATTATTTTGTGATTTTGAATTTAAATCATTTAAATCTAGATTATCATGCACCATACTTGGACTAATTTTATACTTATCATCATGCTGATTATTTAAACTACTATTAGCAGGGGTATTTTGGTAAATATTACTCACCTTGAGCGCAACCCCTAATTCAGTAGGCTTCTCCGTTGGATTTGACTCGAGCCCATATTTGACTTTAACTTGATCTTCTAGCTCCACCGGCGTCTCGTGAAGCTTGATCAACTGGGTCCACAACTCATATGCATTCTTGTACTTTTCTAATCTGCATAAAATATTGTTAGGTAAAACATTACAAATAATGTTACTTACCTTTTTGTTCAGTTCCGAGTTTTGAGAAGGTTTCCTCAAAATTAACATATAATCGATGTCTACGCTTCCTAAGAAGCATTCCATTAATCGCTTCCAGTAGTTGAAGTCTTCATGATCGTATGGTGGTGGTTCGCAGGGGTTCCGTCCTTCTAGAAGAGTCATTATTCTTGCACACAGAGAAACAGAAAAAAAATCCCAAGACTTGGTCTTGGATTAGCAGTGCTGAAAAAAATAATATTTCACTATTTTCAGAAAAAATAATAAAATATTAATAAAATATTTGAAAAAATATTATTTAAAATATTTGAAAATGTAATATCTTGTCAATACTAGGCAATGGTGAATAGATGGCGATGTAATTTTCAAAAATAGTTTTGGAGGAAAAAAATGAAAGGCGTAAACGATATCTAATTTTTCTTTCAAAAAGTCCCCCCTTTGCCTGATTGGTGGTTGCACCAAATCGGAGCGGTACCTGCTTTGAAACCACTTGTAGGACCGTTAGATTCGATAGAGGTGGGGTGAATATCGCTTTGAAAATTTAGAGTGTAAACGCAGCGGAAAAGTAAAATAGACACAAATGTTTTACTTCATTCGGAGCCTGTGACGACTCCTACTCGAAGGCCCGTGGTCCTTGACCACTTTCGTTGGGCAATCACTAGCAATTCGAAATGATGATTACAAAAGAACCGTACAGTGAATGCTAATGAAAACTGAAAACAAATACCGACAAGAAGGGAAAAGAATGGAGCGTAGTGTCGGAGCTTTGTTGGCGTCGCACTGAACGTCGAGCAGCAAGACCAGCAGTAGAAGAATTCTCAGCTTTTTTTTGATTGATCTGAAGCTCCTGTCTGAGGCTTCTTTTATATGCTGTTCCAGGCGCCTGGATCCCCTCCAGGCGCCTGGAATGTGACGTAGCTGCACAAACCATGATGCCTTCCGGGCGCCCGGACCTCCGGGCGCCCGGATCCCCTCCGGGCTGTAACGACCCAATTTTCCCTATTTTGAATTCTGAAAATCTTTAAAAATATTTGAAAATGCTTTTAAAATATTCTAGAGATTTTTAGGAATTTTTAGAGTATTTTTATGCAATTTTTGGAGTCCGTTTGGTATTATTACCGAGTGGAGAAAGTTTAAAAAAAAAAAAAAAAAAAAATTTGCAAGAGCTAGGATTCGAACCCAGCTTCTCGGGCCCAAGCTGTAATCGGCCCAACCAACCAACTGAGCTACACGATTTCTGTTAACCTTATATGGAGCGAATAATATCTAAGCAGTGGTTAATGAATAGAGAATAAATAGGAAGAAAAATAGTGGCAGCTGAGACTCGAACCCGCGAGCTGCTGTGCCAGCGGCTATAGTTAATTAAGGAGAGAACGGACAATATTTAAGGGTTAACAGAGAACAATTTACCTAAGTTATAAAGAGAGGACTTTAGTGATTTTCGGACAAAAACCTAAACTCCTCTTCTCTCTCGCGACGGCGCCGACTCTTTCGGGCGGAAACAGAGCCGAATCTAGGGCTCGTCTTCGGCGGTCGGCGAGGACTTCTTCCGACGAGATCTCCACACCTTCGTGATCCCCTCGTCGAGAAGAACAAGTAGATACCAAGAGATCGTTGAGGAAACAACTTCTCCGAACCCTAGTAGCCCTATCTCTTCGGTTGTAAGTCCAAGAACCCAATGTAAGTGCTTCTCACCTGCGGTAGGAGTAGCTCTCGGGTTGTTATCTTGCGTTTTGTTGTAAAATGATAACAGTAGCCTTTCATCTTAGCATATGGTTTCGGATTTGATCCTTGCTCTAGCCAATTCGGTTTAAGTTGATTTTAATCTGTTAATGTGTTTTATTTAGGGCATGAACAGAAGTTTTGAGGGTTTTCCTTGATTACTACAGCATGCTAGTTAGGTGTATTTACCTTACACATTAAGCATGTTTAAGTAGATATATTCTAGTTTAAGCCTGTTGTGTTACCACTGGAATTATACTATCTTGCATTGCCTGGAATATTATTGTTGATAGAATTGGCTAACCTCATGTATTAGTACCGAATTAGAAATGCTAGTGCTGATGTAGTAGTGCTTTGTTTGGATGCCATCATCCTCAGATGTTTTCTATTGGAAGCAAATTTTAGTTCAATAGAAACTAGTTTTAGTGATGAATGCAGTAGGTTCGAACTTTAGTCTTCCTAGCAATTCAATCATGTTAAAGCATGCAAATTGATCATAATTGGTTATGGATAGTTTCGCAGTAGAAAACTGATTTCTTGAGATGTGATATATATTGAGTTGATTCAGCCATGTCTCATGAGGCTATATTTTTGGGTTATTTCTAGAATTCTTACCTTTACATCTGTTAGGTATGAAAAGTTGGTATTGGAGTTAGTTCTGTAGCTTAAAGTGAAACAGGGATATGCTTAAATTGCTTAAACCCTTAATGTGAACGTGGCATGTGATTGAGCTGCTAAATGAGTTGCTTAAATTGCCTCTAATAAATGCCAAGGCATTTTTATTAGAAGAAGTATTAAAAGAAAGATATAAAGAAAAGTATTTTACTTTTAAAAGGCATGTACCGGACACAATGTCCAAGGGATGGGCTCCAAGTTGCCCCTAGACATAAGGTCTAGAAGTGTCTTAATGGTTTTGGGATTAGCTACCTCAATTCTCATTAA
The DNA here is from genome assembly GCF_018446385.1 of Zingiber officinale. Lineage (NCBI taxonomy): Eukaryota > Viridiplantae > Streptophyta > Magnoliopsida > Zingiberales > Zingiberaceae > Zingiber > Zingiber officinale. The sequence goes on along the minus strand of NC_055986.1, from coordinate 29,566,382 downwards.
GAAAGGCGCGCAAAGTGGTACAATGCCGGGCCCAAGTTAAGTTGAATATTATTTTAAAGTATAAAAGTATAAATTTGGAAACAAATAGAACGAGTTCCTTTATCTAAGTTGCAAATTTTAGCAAGTTAAATTATTGTTTCCTTTAGAGATGCATGATGTAGTTTAATTGCTATTTTTCATGTTGAGCATGTATTTCCCTGCTTTCTTTTATGCTTATGCATTCCGTATCGGATTTTGTGAGTAGAAAGCACTTACTAAGCTTTATGCTTATAGATACTACTTTTTCCTCCTACTGCAGATATAGATAAAAATAAAGGAAAGGCTAAAATGGCATAGAAGAAGGCGACAAGGAGACACTGGTGATGTGTGTGTGGATGGCGGGGATGGAAGATTTGGGGACCTGGCTTTTAAATTTCTGCAAGTTAAGTTATTTAGGTTTCTTCATAAATAACTAGGAGGATTAATAAAAAATTCAGATTCTTTATGCTCTCCCTATTTTACTGTTTTGAAGTTGATTAAATACGTTGGTTCTGTTGAGTACAATATGAATTGTTTGAGTTATATGGAATTCGGTTTTGGTGCATTGCTTAAATCTGGAGTTTTAGTTTGTTGCCGTGGAGTTTGGTAAATTCAGATCCTTCATGTTGCTTAAAACTGTAAGGTTCTATATTATTGTAGCCTGATTTGCATTGCTTAAGCTTGGGAACTGTTTCGGCTGTGATACTTATCTGCTATTGTGTTATCTGTTGCTGCTGGAAATTTGGTTTTTTTTTATTTGCAAAGAAATTTCTGTGAACACTGATATGCCATGAGTTGCTAAAGATGAGTAATAGCCATATATGCTAATCTGTTAAAGGATTGTTAGATGTTGCTGAAAGTGTGTCCGGACTTGATTGCTTTGGTTGCATGCTAAAATTTGGTGCAGTATTGTAATTCCTTGCACTAATGGAGTTTAGTTATTTCTGAAATTTCTTGCATTTGAGCTGCCATGTACGTGTTGTTCTGTTATCAACGTTGTAGCATTATTTGTGTTGGGATACACTGCTGCTTAAATACAGAAAAATCTGCATGCTCATTTGCCATACCAAATAGAAATTGCATGATATATGTGTGCTGTTCGGTTTTGTTGGAATGAATGAACAGAAGGTTTAAGTAATTTCTTTTCATTCCTGTTAAGATTTAGAATGATATAAATGCAATATAGTTAAGGAAGTAATAAGCAGTAGAGACACTTGAGCATTAGTTGTCTATATGTTATACTTGCTGTTACACATGTTGCATGTTAAATCTTAAAAAAAAAAGTATCAAGAAATTTTATGCTACTAATAAGAGGCATGTTCTGATATGTGATATGTTCCCAATAGTTTAAATTTTCCCTAGTCTTAATGCAAGTAGTACAAGTTACAGTAGTTAGTAGAAACAGTAGCGGTCACCCTCAGAGTAGTAGGAAAGAAACTGGGTGGTCTTTACACTAAGTGTCCATTTTCCAGCAACACACACACATCAGCATCATCCTTGCCGCTTTCAAGTAAGAAAGTATTTAAGTTCTTTCTTTATTGCTTTCCTTTATTTACATTATCATTTGCAGTATGGATTGATAGTTATAAGTGAATGAGTAAGATAAGAGTTTTATTTGTTAGCTGTTTCCTTTCTTAATATATAAATGGGTATGTTCAGAAAGGGTAGAGAAATTATCAAATTTTCTTATTTGTTTAACTAGATGTCGAGGAGAGGACGTCCCCGTACCGCTCGTATTGAGGACCAAGTTCAGGAGAATGAGGTGCCAGGCTCAACTGAGCCCAATCTTTCTGAAGTTGTTGCCCAACTTCAGAAACAAGTAGCTGAGCAGCAGCAAGTAATTGCCAATCTGATGGCAAATCAACAACCAGTCCCTCCTACTCCTCAAACAGTAACTGTGGAGACTCCAGTGATAACTGAGGTTCCACCAGCTGGCCAAGGAGTCGTCACAGCACCCCAGAGACAAGAAGCTTACCTTATACAGTGGCCCTAGGATGCCCAGGCTTGGTTCAAAACGCTGGAGAGCACCATGGAGCTTCTTGGTGGCGAAGTCGAGAAGGTCAAGTGTGCCTCCTTTTGCCTACTGGAGACGCACGCATGTGGTGGGAGAGAGTCAAGAGCAAGAGGGCGATCAATCAGATGAGATGGATTGATTTTGAGACAGAGTTCTACGACGAGTTCTTCCGCCAAAGGATCACCAATAAGCACTACGAGGAGTTTATGGAGTTCAGACAGGGTGATCTGACAGTGGAGGAAGCAGTTAAGAGATTCAACAGGCTAGCCCGTCTCTGCCCAGAACTAGTGAGTACAGAAAAGGAGCGGGTCAGACTAATGCTCAGAATGCTGAAGCCTGTGATATCACTTAATGTGAGCAGTGGAACTCATCAGCCCCTGACTGGAGAAGAGTTGGTCAGTAGAGCCTTAGTAGCTGAGCACTATCTGAACAGCATGAAGGCACAAAGAGAGCAACACAAGCCAATCAAGATGGAAACCAAGACTGGGGGAAATCAGAAACCCCAGTCAAATAATCAGAACTGGAAAGGCAAGGGCACTAAAAGAAAGCAGTGGACTTCAGGAAGTAACCAGAAGGGAGGACCAGAAACCAAACAGACTAAGCTCCTTCCCTGTTCCAAATGTGGGAGAACACATCCAGGAGCCTGCCTCTTGGGTAAGACTGGATGTTATTCTTGTGGTCAAGAAGGACACATGGCCAAACAGTGTCCTAACAAGTTCAATGCATCTCAGGCACAGGCAATGCATGATGGAGCGAAGCCTCAAGTACATTATATGCTGCAACTCGGAAGGACCTCAGATCAGTCAAGGAAGGTTGGAAGCCCCACCAGTTTCAGACAATGCCAGAGTATTCTCCCTACCAAAGAGGAGGCTGCTAGTGCCTCCACGGTCGTAACAGGTCAAGTAGTTATTTTTCAGCATATAGCTACTGCACTATTTGATACCGGGGCGACCCATTCTTTTATATCAATACCTTTTGCCAAAGAACTACCTTCTGGGGAAGTCATGGAATCTAGTCAGTGGCTTCGGTCTGTACCAGTCAGAATTTCAGACCGAGAGCTATGTGTTAATCTGGTAGTCCTCGCTATGCAGGATTTCGATATCATTTTGGGTATGGATTTCCTCAGCAAGTACAGTGCTTCAGTGGACTGCCGCAGAAGAAAAGTGATCTTTAGTCCAGAAGGTGAATCATCCTTTGAATTTACAGGAGTACCAAAGAGGAAGACCCAGAAATTCCTCTCTTCTCTCACAGCTCACCAGATGTTAGCTAAAGGGTGTACTGGTTTTCTTGCATTCATTGTGAGTACAGAGGAAGAAGAAAGACCTAAGCAGGAGGAAGTTCGGGTAGTCTGTGAGTATCCAGAGGTGTTCCCAGAAGAGCTACCTGGACTACCTCCCAATAGAGAGGTGGAGTTTGAGATTGAACTGGTTCCTGGTACCGGTCCAATTTCAAAAGCTCCATACCGCATGTCCCCAGCAGAGTTGAAAGAGCTACAAGAACAACTTCAGGAGCTGCTTGACAAGGGTTTCATTCGCCCTAGTCACTCACCATGGGGAGCTCCTGTGTTGTTTGTCAAGAAGAAGGATGGATCTATGCGGATGTGCATAGATTATAGGGCTTTGAATCAGGTGACCATCAAGAACAAGTATCCACTGCCCAGGATCGATGATTTATTTGATCAATTGAAAGGTGCAACAGTGTTCTCCAAGATAGATCTGCGCTCTGGGTACCATCAGTTGAAAGTGAAGGAGAGTGACATACCCAGAACAGCTTTCAGGACCAGATACGGACTCATGCCTTTTGGTGTGACTAATGCACCTGCAGTCTTCATGGACTTGATGAATAGAGTGTTCAGAGAATACCTCGACAAGTTCGTCATTGTGTTCATAGACGACATTCTAGTCTATTCCAGAACTTCAGAAGAGCATGACACGCACTTGAGAATAGTTCTGCAGACCCTTCAACAAAAGCAACTCTATGCTAAATTCTCAAAGTGCGAGTTCTGGTTGGAGCAGGTGGCATTTTAGGTCACATTGTTTCAAAAGAAGGTATTCAGGTAGATCCAGCCAAAGTAGAGTCAGCAACTGGAAGAGACCCAAGAATGCCGGGAGATCGAAGCTTCCTTGGTTTATTTGGGTACTACGGAAATTTGTGGAGGACTTTTCAGGATAGCCTCTCCACTTACCCTCACCAGGAAGGACAAGAAGTTTGAATGGTCGGATAAATGTGAGCAGAGCTTTCAAGAACTCAAGAGGAGACTGACCAGTGCTCCTATCTGTTCCAGAGGATGACAAGAGTTTTGACATCTAATGATGCTTCCAAGATGGGCTTAGGAGCTGTACTCATGCAGGAAGGAAAAGTTATAGCTTATGCTTCGGACAACTCAAAGACTACGAGAAGAACTACCCCACTCATGATCTTGAGCTGGCAGTTGTCTTTGCCTTGAAACTCTGGCGACACTATTTGTATGGAGTCCAGTAGAATCTTCACAGATCATTAGAGTCTTAAGTACTTCTTCACTCGGAAGGACTTAAACATGAGGGTGGCTAGAGTTGGTCAAAGATTATGATGTGAAATCTACCACCCAGGTAAAGCTAATAAAGTGGCGGATGCATTAAGCGGGAAGTCCAGTGCATCCTTGATGTCCTTATCATCATTAGCCCTGCCACTGAAAGTTGTCGATTGGACTTGAAATTATTTATGGGCAACTTCGCATTGACCTAGAGTCGACCCGCTTGAGGATATATAGAAAAAGCAAAGTGAAGATCCGGATATCAAAGATCAAGCAAGGAATACAAAAGAAGGAAATTCAGAATTTCGAGTCGGACAGTGGAATTCTTTATCGGAAATCGCCTTTGTGTTCCCAATGATGAAGAGAAAGAGAATTTTAGAAGAGGCCCATAGTACGCCATATTCTATGCATCTGGTTCTACCAAGATGTACCAAGACGTGAAACGAAGTTACGGTGGTGCGGACTCAAAAGAGATGTGGCTAAATATGTCAGTACCTGTCTGACATGCACCAGAGACCAGGAGGAGTTTTACAACCTCTTCCAATACAGTGGAAGTGGGAAGACATATCCATGGATTTCATAACAGTCTCCCAAGAACCACAAATGGATATGATGCGATATGGGTGATAGTGGACAGATTGACCAAGTCTGCTCATTTTCTAGCGATCAAAGTGTCTCACTCTATAGAGCAGTTGTATGTTAAAGAGGTGATCGGACTTCACGGAGTTCCCAAATCTATTATTTCCGATAGAGATGGGCGCTTCACCTCCCACTTTTGGGAGTGTGTGCACTAGGCACCAAGCTCAAGTTCAGCACAGCCTTCCATCCTCGATGGACAGACAGAGCGAGTAAATCAGATCCTAGAAGATATGCTTAGGGCTTGTGCATTAGATTTTAAGGGCAGTTGGTGCAAGTATCTGTGTTTAGCTGAGTTTGCCTACAACAACAGCTACCAAGCCACCATCAGAATGGCACCATATGAAGCATTGTATGGCAGAAAGTGCAGATCACCTATATGCTGGCAAGAAGCTGGAGAAAGAAGAGAAATGGAGGTAGAGCTGGGCATTCAGACGGAGATGATAGAAGAAACCACTCAGGTTATTCAGAAGATCAGACAGAGGATTGAGACTGCCCAGAGTAGACAGAAAAGCTATGCTGACACACGCCGAAGGCCACTGGAATTCCAAGTAGGAGATTCAGTCTTTCTCAAAGTTGCTCCTATGAAGGGAGTGATGAGATTTGGCAAGAAGGGCAAATTAAGTCCTCGTTATGTAGGACCTTACCTGATCATGGAGAGGATTGGGAAAGTAGCTTACAGACTGGACTTACCACAAGACATGTCAGCAATACACAATGTGTTTCATGTCTCCATGTTAAAGAAGTGTCTTCATGACCCTAGCCAAGTGATTGAACCTCAGTCAGTGCAGATCCAAGAGGATCTTAGTTATGAGAGTAGACCTACACAGATAGTGGACAGAGCAGTCAAGAGACTAAGGAACAAAGAAGTGCCACTAGTGAAGGTCGTATGGCAGAACCAGAAGCACGAGGAAGTCACTTGGGAACGAGAGGATAGCATGAGGCAAAAATATCCAGAATTATTCTAAGTTCGTGGACGAACTTTTTATAAGGTATGGGGAATTGTAACGACCCAATTTTCCCTATTTTGAATTCTGAAAATCTTTAAAAATATTTGAAAATGCTTTTAAAATATTCTAGAGATTTTTAGGAATTTTTAGAGTATTTTTATGCAATTTTTGGAGTCCGTTTGGTATTATTACCGAGTGGAGAAAGTTTAAAAAAAAAAATGCAAGAGCTAGGATTCGAACCCAGCTTCTCGGGCCCAAGCTGTAATCGGCCCAACCAACCAACTGAGCTACACGATTTCTGTTAACCTTATATGGAGCGAATAATATCTAAGCAGTGGTTAATGAATAGAGAATAAATAGGAAGAAAAATAGTGGCAGCTGAGACTCGAACCCGCGAGCCGCGTATTAAGCAGAACGCAGCCAACCAACTGTGCCAGCGGCTATAGTTAATTAAGGAGAGAACGGACAATATTTAAGGGTTAACAGAGAACAATTTACCTAAGTTATAAAGAGAGGACTTTAGTGATTTTCGGACAAAAACCTAAACTCCTCTTCTCTCTCGCGACGGCGCCGACTCTTTCGGGCGGAAACAGAGCCGAATCTAGGGCTCGTCTTCGGTTTTTT